>NC_091309.1:8687886-8701875 GCF_038502225.1 Cherax quadricarinatus
GAATCAAGCACAGGCTGTGTAGGAACGTTAATGCTTTCCATTAAGACTGGATCTTAGGCAAGGATGTGAAATGCTTTCCTGGTTGATTAATGTTAGTTATGTGGATGCTAGAGTGTTGAAAAAAGAACTTTGACTTGAGTTGGGGGTTGCCACAGTTGCTGTTTGTAGATGGTAGTACTGTTGAAAGATTTGATTATTAGTATATCATTATAATTATGGGGAAACGCTAAACCCGTAGGATTATACAGCGCATGTTGGGGGGCATGGAAGGTATTCAGGCTCAATTCAGGGAACCGGAGTACAGATTAAATTCCCGAGTTCAAGAGCCCCTCACCAGTGTCAAGGAACCTCCCTTGAGGGGTGAAAGATTTGAGCGACAAGATTCAAAGGTTGATATAGGCGTTTGGAAAAAATGTTTAAAAGTACAATGTTCAACGTGAATGCATTAAAAAACATGATGCTGATAAGCTGAAATATACAAAATTAAAGATTAGATATCAGATTCGAAGAATGGAGTATTGAGGAAGTTGGGGTGGTAAGTATGATTAATTCGTTAGTACGCTTATCTTATAATCAGCGGACAAAGGATCAAGCCTCCATCAGTCCTTCCTCTGAGTGATTCACATGGGATTAGCGCTTCACAATATAGACGAATAGAGCAAAGCATTTTGTTTAAGAATATATAGAAATTTAAGAGCGTGCGTAGGAGGTTTGAGAGGCAAAACATTCAGTGCCGTTATAGCAATTGGATTTTTTTTTTTAAGAAAACGTTTCGCTTGCGCAGCAAATTTTTTCAAGTTTGATATATTATACCTAGTGGTAACACAATATATAGGCAGAAGACAGGAACATAGCCAGGTGTGAATACAAGTAAATATTGAAGAGCACTACAGTCGGTCTACTGGTTCACGCTAGATAAGTCTTGAGAGACATTGTCATAATGAGTCGTAGTATTAGTACTAGAGAACAATTGATGGTGATTGTGTTTTCTCTCTGAATCACCCTGACTTTCTTCGTAAGAATGAGCACGTAAAATTCATCAATCGACTTACTGGTCAAGTATGCACGCACCAGCGATAAAGTTAATATGTAGAGTGGAGGCTCTCAAGCCGGGATTGCAACTCTGCAGATATTGGGATATTCCATACTGCGTCAGCCATTTCCTTATTGCATTTTCTTATTCTCGCGCAGACTTGTGTTTGCGAGAGTTGAGTCTCATCTCCTGGTTCTGTCTTTTAACATACATCTGACCAATGTAGTTGGTTTTTAGTTTCTTGGGTCCAGTCTTACCTACTCATTCTATTTTCCAGCCAGTCTGAGAATGAAGACATATCATAACGCCCCTGTGCATTTAGCATCTATGCCATCTTGCCCCCCACTCGCAAGTCAAAACTCCTGTTTCTATCCTCCCTGTTGGTGGCTCTTGAGTATTTTCTACGTCATGACCATGTCTTGCCTTGTTTCTGGGTGTTATATTCAGCTCCGTTTTGTCTCTCTTCATAGTTTATGACCCTTAATTTCATGGTTAGTTTACAGCCATTTTTTTTCAAGGTTCTGGACATGTGTGATAATGTGTGGGCTCCTTGCTGGCGCTCCATATTCTAAGATCATCCTAACATGTTATACAGTTCTAAACACACATTATTTAAATTCTTGAAAGAATTTTGCAGGTTAGAATTCTGGCTTTACATATATTGCTGATATTAGTTAGGTAATATATGTCTCTGGCGAAATGTTCGGCGTGATATTTACTCTTAAAGTCCTTTTTCTTGTATTATATTTTGAGATTCTTCCTTACTAAACAGTACTCTGTCTAAGGTATTTTCTTCTGTTCACTAATCTGCATGATTTTGCATTTGAGGGGTTTACATCAGTAGCCAACTATTCCTGAAGTATTGTCAAAAGTCTTCTTGTAACCTGTCCCTGTTCTTCCAATTCTCAGTAGATTCTCATTATTTGCAGTGGTATTGTGCCTCTCGTTCTGTTACTATGTCTTATGTTCTTTAGATAACTCTTAGTTCACTGATGTTCTTTATATTTTACCGCTCGCTTGTCTAGTCTGAGGATTAATCTTGGGTGGGGCACTGTGTCAGTGTTTTTCCTACTCTTCAGAAACGTCATCAATTTACAAATCTTTCCTTCTTGATATTTTATGATTTCGGCTTAGCCACAGTTTTGGTTTTATTATGTCTCTCCCAGTGAACTGTAAAATGATCTCTTTATTTCAGAAAATGCGTTGACTGATCTAGCTCTGGCTGTCTCCTTACATCCCAGTGTATTGACCCGACTTCTGACCTTCTCCTGTCTCTCTTACTCAGTAAAGTTTAGAGCCACTGCAACAGAGCTAATATTTTTATATGCCTATATTAGCTGAGCTGAGTGAAAGGAATATACATAGGTGTGGCGTAATGCCGGAACACGACCGGGTAGTTTCCGGTAGTGATGCCAGAGGCAGGTGGAGCCGGCTGCTATATGCTTCCGCTCCCTACCCTTCCCTTCCACCACCCCTCCCTTTCCTCAACCCCTCCTTTTCCTCCACCCCTCCCCTTCCACCACCCCTCCCCTTCCTCAACCCCTCCCCCTCCTCCACCCCTCCCCAAAATCGCCGTCATCACTGATTCATTTGCAGATCGTGAATCCCACAGCTTTACAACAACCGAACATCCACGACTAATAAAAGTCAATAACGTGGCGGAACAATTGGAAACTAACCCACAAATTGGACACAAATCTTTAGACAACGTTTCGTTCAGTACTGAACCATTATCAGGACACTAGCCAAGACATCACCTAAAGATTTATCTATTTTTTTGGGGGGGAAGGGGGAGGGGGACGGTGAGTGGTACATCCTTCGCCAGTCTCTAAATCTCCCCCAACCACTATGGCCTTCCCAGACTTTTCCGTCCTTCCTTAATCTCACCCAACGACGTCCTTTCCCCAGTTCTGCTTCCTTCCTAAACCTCAAATAACCAACAATTTTGAAATGACAATTTGGACGGCATTCCTTCCTGTCCATTCTGGACAATTATCACTCGAGACTTGGAAAATGTCTTTTTTTCATTTCCAGTTTGTGAGTTGTGTATTGTTGTAGCCACGATATTATTCCAGCCACGGTATTGTTCCAGCCACGGTATTGTTCCAGCCACGATATTATTCCAGCCACGGTATTGTTCCAGCAACGGTATTGTTCCAGCAACGGTATTGTTCCAGCAACGGTATTGTTCCAGCAACGGTATTGTTCCAATAACGGTATTGTTCCAGCCACAGTATTGTTCCAGCAACGGTATTGTTCCAACCACTGTATTGTTCCAGCCACGGTATTGTTCCAGTCACGGTATTGTTCCAGCCACGGTATTGTTCCAGCCACGGTATTGGGAATTCTAAACCTCCGCATCTCTTTTTTTTTGCCACCTTCTTCATTTAAGCTTTTCCTCAACATGCATGTCCCTCCCCAATATGCATGTCCCTCCCCAACATGCATGTCCCTCCCCAACATGAATATCCCTCCCCAACATGCATGTCCCTCCCCAACATGCATGTCCCTCCCCAACATGCATGTCTCTCCCCAACATTTAAATACTCCCAAACATTTAACCTCACCACAAACCTGCACGTCCCTCCTTAACATTTAAATTCTGCCTAACATCTAACCTCTTCCCCAACTTGCAAATCCTAACCCATCATCAAAAACACTTCCTCAGCCGGAACGAAGGTACGTCCATTCACATCATCTTCCTCACTCCCCAGCCCAACACACACACACACACACATTCCTCTCTCTCTCTCTCTCTCTCTCTCTCTCTCTCTCTCTCTCTCTCTCTCTCTCTCTCTCTCTCTCTCTCTCTCTCTCTCTCTCTCTAACAATAACAATAGCAAAATTTAGGTCATGCATGCTTTATAACGCAGTCAAAACCATTTGTTGGCAACTAACTTAGATTATGCAGAAAAACTATTGTATATAGGTTTACCGAAGCTTAAATTAATACAATAAATATTCGTAACTCGGGTGTTTGTACAAAGTCACTGATATATTAGTTAATCCATAATGATAAACACTCTATAACGTAATATAAGCCACCGGGGAAGGGGTAACGAAAAACAAAATTGCCAGCCATAGCTGGGATCTGGCCGAGTGGCGAATACTGTGTATTTTGATACACAGTGTGTAGGTTCGAATCCTGCTATGTACTGAGCGATAATATATATATATATATATATATATATATATATATATATATATATATATATATATATATATATATATATATATATATATATATATATTCTTTCTTTCTTTCAACACACCGGCCGTATCCCACCGAAGCGGGGTGGCCCAAAAGGAAAAACGAAAGTTTCTCCTTTTACATTTAGTAACATATACAGGAGAAGAGGTTACTAGCCCCTTGCTCCTGGCATTTTAGTCGCCTCTTACAACACGCATGGCTTACGGAGGAAGAATTCTGTTCCACTTACCCATGGAGATAAGAGGAAATAAACAAGAATAAAAACCAGAAAGAAAACAGAAGAAACCCCAGAGGGGTGTGTATATATGTGCTTGTACATGTATGTGTAGTGTGACCTAAGTGTAAGTAAAAGTAGCAAGACATACCTGAAATCTTGCATGTTCATTAGACAGAAAAAAGGACACGAGCAATCCTACCATCATGTAAAACAATTACAGGCTTTCGTTTTACACTCACTTGGCTGGACGGTAGTACCTCCCTGGGCGGTTGCTGTCTACCAACCTACTACCTATGATATATATATATATATATATATATATATATATATATATATATATATATATACATATATATATATATACAAACACTGATCTCTGGCCGAAGGAGACTCGAACCTACGAACCTTGGAACAAGGTACGCAGTGCTTTACCATTCTCACCACAATGGACCAATACCTTGGCGTCCAGCTTGCGCTAGACGTTGATCCAAGGCAGCCAGCTTTCAGGGAGAAGGCTTACAGCTTTTCATCTCATCCCTTGCATGCATCGACCAACTAGAGATTTTAACAATGCAAGGAATTCGTATATTTCACCTGCTCTTGCGATTTCCTGTGTGTGTATATATATGTATATATATATATATATATATATATATATATATATATATATATATATATATATATATATATAAATATATATATATATATATATATATATATATATATATATATATATATATATATCTCTTTCTTTCATATATATATATATATATATATATATATATATATATATATATATATATATATATATATATATAACCAAACCTGGGATACTGAAATACATATAAAGTATGTGCAACAATATACTTAAACTGTATATAATGTTATTCAGAACTGGTGACAGGGATGAAATTTAATTTAAATGTCGAATACATCCCTGGTAATGTCAAAATAAGGTAGACAGGACAGCAGAAGGTATTTACGTTTGTTTCATTATTTTCGTAACAACAGAAAAATTCCTTGCCCATCTTTTGATGTTATTGCAGAGTTCAGCAGCTGACTGGCGAAATGTTCTGATTTTGTCCAATAAAAGATAAGCGTTTATGAAACATTATTTCAAACAAGTTAAACCATTACCTCGCACTTCATGTCATAAATATTAATAAGGCATGTCATAATTTCAAAAAAAAAATAATGTAAATGTAAAAATATATGGGAGGAATATGTACAGGTGCCCTCACATTTATATAGCCTATTTATTTTTAGTTATTCCCACTGAAATTTAGAATAAATTTGGTCAACTTAAGTGACTTAACTTAAATGATCAGTAATAACCCACATTGAGACAGAAACAAAGTCGATTAATTAGTCTGTACATTTCGATCTCCTGACGTAACCAGAATTTGTGCTTCCACTCCATAGACGCTATGTCAGACATTACTAGAAGATCATTCCTATAAGCATTTTCTGCCCTAAGAAAACTAAATACGTAATACCAGAGTCGTTTTCCTAATTCGTTTAGCTGTTAATGATTTTAATATATTTTAAATAATGTGTAATATCCACAAGGTTCATATTCATTACCATATTAATTAATTAGTTTGATATGTAATTTTATAAAATTGTATTAATTCTAATATATTTACGAGCAAATAGGGACTGTATTACTTTTAAATTAATTTAAACCAACAGTTACATAAAATAGGCGAATGTCAGTATAAAAGTTCCAGCATGATATTCTTATTAATTTTTTTGTGGATATTTAAAGCCTTCATATCAGTTTGTGATTAAAAATAAGTATGTAGGTTTTATTAAAATAATTCTGTAAGTCATAACTCCTTTAATGATGCGCATTTTTTTTTAGGATAAGAAAACCTGTTATGATGTCACTGCTTAATGAGCTGAGGCAGTGAATAAACCACCTCAACTCATTACACACTACCGTGGTTTTGACTCAATTCCCACTGAGTCTTTTACCTTATTAAGAATAACAAATTAAAGATGGGAAAAGCGAATACTTTAGCCCACTCGCAATTTATATATAGTTATTACAACAGCATACTTGATCAAAGAGAAAGGGAAACGACATTAAGATAACTGGGAGGGAGGGATACAAGAATATAGAGAGAGGGGAATGCAATAAACTGAATCTAAATGGAATATCCACTTACAGTATAGAGCCCTAGAAACAGATTACTCCTAGGAGACCAGTCAGCTTCTAGCCACAGGTCCCAGGACTGCACACTGGGTCCTCTGCTGTTTCCTCGCCCGGCCAGAGCTCTGTGCCCAACCAAGTCTCATTACGAAGTCCTCCTCATAGCGTACGTATAATCGCAAGGAAAGTGTCCTGGCACGGATCTTCATCTACTTCCCCTGAGTTTATGAAGGCCTCCCCTCTCCCCCCGTGACTTATGATTTAGAGTTCATTTCCCATGGGACCACCTTCAAGTTGCCTGGAGTCATCCGAGTGTAGCCAGCACTCCTAGTAAACAAGATAAATACAGAACACCAGGTCTCACATCTGTTCTTCCATTTCTCACTAAAATGATATTGGAGAGGCAGTGTCAAGATATCACATTGTAAGGAGTCTTAGAGAGTATGTCCTCTAGCAAGAATGTTTCCTGAAGATAAATGTGTTTTCTGACGTTGACACTAATTGCATTCAGAAACACCATTCCATGGTGAGATAAACCGTTAGTTTAATTACAGTGATGTAGAGAAAGGAAAAACTAAAGCGTAGCTGAGGAGTCACGCAACTACTTATGTCGTGGTTATAGCAGTCTTGACAGACAGACACAGACACAGACACACACACAGACACACACACACACACACACACACACACACACACACACACACACACACACACACACACACACACACACACACACAACTGGATGTTAATAACTCAGATATGTCGTAGGGATGTTAGGTAGTATTTCTTCAGACTTAAAGTTGTCAGGAACTGGAACAATCTGGAGAGTTAAGTAGTGAAGGCAGGATCCATACATAGCTTTAATTAAGATGTACCATAAGGCTCTTGGATCAGGGAGAGAGTGGACCTAGTAGCGGCTGAGGAAGAGGCGGGGCTAGGAGCTGTGATTCGAACCCTGCAACCAGAAACAGGTGAGTACATACACACACACACCAGTGAAGAGGCGGGGCCAGGAACTATGGATCGATCCCTACAACCATAAATAGGTGAGTACACACACACACCTAATCAAACATATAAGGAAATTAGAGAATGTGTTAAGGTTTGCAACAAGACTAGCCCCGGAGCTAAGGGGCATGTCCTACGAGGAGAGGTTAAGGGAAATCAACCTGACGACACTGGAGGACAGGAGAGATAGGGGTATCAGTGGGGGGGATATGATAACGACATATAAAATACTTAGAGGAATTAAGGTGGACAGAGACAGGATGTTCCAGAGATGAGACACAGCAATAAAAGGTCACAATTGGAAATTGAAGACTCAGATGAATCACAGGGATGTTAGGAAGTATTTCTTCAGTCACAGAGTTGTCAGGAAGTGGAATAGTCTGGGAAGTGATGTAGTGGAGGCAGAATCCATACATAGATTTAAGAAGAGGTACGATAAAGTTCATGGAGCTGGAAGAGTGACCTAGTAGCGACCAGTGAATAGGCGGGGTCAGGAGTTGTGAATCGACCCCTGCAACCACAACTAGGTGAGTACACACACACACACACGCAAATAGCTCCCATTTGACAAATGGTAATCAGCACACACATGCGCGCTCTAACCTACCCACGCAAATACACACATACATGTATATTTCACCAGACACAAACAAGAAAACTGCCACATTATATATGGCAACACATTGGTTTAGCAGTACCAGAAAACGTTAAAATCTGCACGAAATGGGACTGCATTATTGTCATGCCAACTAACCTCTGTATTGGATTGAAAAAGACACCGGTTGGTAGAAATCTTCATAAATAAAAATACTCAAGTGTCTTAAAAATACATGTATCTTATTCGCCAATTTATTAGCATTATATTCCATTAACACAATGCTGTATTTATGAGAACATTATATCAACTTCCATTTGTGAATATTTTATATATAGATAATATCACATTGATTTTATGAGTATACAAATGTGTATATTGGTAAAACAAAGTTAACGCATGACGTCACAAGGTGTTAGGCAAGGAAGGTTCAGTGAGCTTCCAGCCTGCAAGGAAGGTAGGTCTATCAGCATGTTTTAGCCAGGAACTAAGGTAATTTAATAGTGTAGATCGTATAATGTAACCGTGTTTGTTGGGGACTGCTGTAAATATAGCTATCTTATTTATATGTTGTATTATGAGTTGTGTTTGTCTTAGAGATGATAATGATATTTTACGTAAGTAGCCGCCAAGTAAAGTGTTGTTTAACATGCACATATGTCACACATATGACACTTGTAATCGGAAAGCAGTAGTCATTTAGGGTTACTAGGTGGTTGTAGTGCGGTTAAGTAATACTTGAAAGGTCCTGACTATCAAATTAAGGTCATGTTCTGGTTAAAACCTATTTAAACATGACCCAGGCACAAGTAAGCCTAGATTTAACTAATTTTACCATTAAGGTAAACGAGAATTAAAATGGATAGCCTATAACTAATTTTACCATTAAGGTAAACGAGAATTAAAATGGATAGCCTATATAGTTGGTTAGTACTTATACCAGCTATAAGATCCCTATGGGTGATTATACTTCCCAATGAATATAATATCAACGAGGGGGAGGGGATAAAGGAAGCCAGAATGATAGTGGTGGGGAAAATACAAATGTTTGATGAAAATTAAATTTCATTTAAATGGCCTAGCCAACCTCTTGACACAGTGCCCGAGTAACATACAAATTATAATATGAAACTGATCAATCAGATAATTACTAAGCTATCTGTAGAAAATACTGTATATATTTTCCGGAAATACGGTAATTTATAGGTAAATAGATGCCCTATATTGTATTTTTAAAAGAAGTATGTTATCGAAAGAAAGAAGAGACACTCGCCATCTTGGTTTTGAATTTGGATTACAAACGTTGGTGTAATGGGAAGAATTTTTCGTGCTCTAGAGGTTAAAATTGTGTTGACACCTCTCAAATAGGAGGCGAAATTGGTGGATGTGCATTCCTGCATAACTTGAGATATCAGACGACTGGACAAGACAGCTCCAGAAACCTCAGATAAGCTCTCTAGATTTGTGTATAATTCTGGCCAGTGTTTTCATAAATTTAGTTAGTGAGGTTTTTCTGAGTATGATACAACTTAATATCCAGTCAAATTGGTGAGTGATATTAAGATATATTTTCCTTGTTATGTATATGTGTATTTATATATAATAATTTTTTAATTTAATATACAGTCCACAAATTTATATATTTACCAGAATTCCTGGTGATGTTATAATTCATTTAATTAATAGGTCCAGAGCAACTTGTGGATATGACAGTGGTAGGTATCGAAGGGTGCCATTTTTGCGACCTAGGTGTCCCGAATTCCTACTTGTCTAACTGATAAATAACAATTATCTATGTTCATTTATTGTTATGTACATAATTATACATACAGATAAATGCAATTTTCCACACTATCTACAAGTAAAGAGTGTTATTTAACAGAAATATCAGAGGTAGCCCTCCGCTGGGTTATCAGTTCATGGTCAATACTGATGGATCACATACAGACACAACCATCTTCCTCAGTTATATTCTCGGACTTAGACACTGTTCAGGTAGTAAATACCTGTGATTGTTATAATTCGGTATACACTGAGACTTGGCGTCACTGTAGCCTAGTACCTATAAATGTTTATAGATCACAAATTATTTTCATAAATTATACCTTAATTTTTCTATATGATTCAAAATTTGAATCTGTTATTGAAGGGATTTTCATTTCAATTAAAATATTTTAAATTGTTCTGAATAAACAAAAAGTTAGGCCATAGTGTATTAATTAATGAATTATAATACGTTCAACAAAGATGAAAATAAAAATATTCATATTTATAACTAGCTGAAGAAAAAGTTGTAATATGACGAAAAAATTGGTTAAAATTTGTAAGGAAACTATAGATGATTTAAGGTCCTGTAATTGCTCTGAGAGTTAGGCTATGTTAGGTAAAATTCGAAATGAACCTGGTAAATACTTTCTGACGCGTGTCTTAGTCTTAATAATAATAATAATAATTTATTTTAGCATGATTCAATGTTTGTACAAAAATAGGTGACATTTAGATGTGCAAGCAGAACATCCATAATTATTCTACTGGAATGTTGGTGAGGGGCTCTTGATTTAGGGAATTGGATCTATGCTCCAGTTCCCCGAATTAAGCCTGAATGCCTTCCACATCCTCCCCCAGGCGCTGTATAATCCTCCGGGTTTTGAGCTTCCCCCTTGATTATAATAATAATAATAATTCTACTTGAATTTTTGGGTCGCTGAGATCTTCCAATGGTTCCCAGGCCCACCCTTTTAAAATAAAAAATATTTAGTGCTATGTAGGCTTAAATAATTTAAAGCAACACTAATATGACATAAATGTGAGGTTAATTTAATAAATGTTTAAGTCATTTAATTAATGTATATTAAAAACAGTTTAACTGAAATGACTGAAACAATATACCTTACAGTGTAATTAAATTATATTTCAGAGCACAAAACGTTCCAATCCAAGCACAGTGTTCTCCAGGACATCCTATTTCTAAATTTTTTTTTCAATATGTACTGTCACCCTTTTTCATATTAATTAATACCACTATAGTACCATGAGTTAACACTTCCAGGGAAGCACTATCGTCCTGTGATGAGTGGGAAGTGGAAGCTTGTTTAAAGGCCCGATGGGATTGCTTATTTTTCTTTCATAAATATGTAAGTAAATCTAAGTTCTACTTGCATTTATTACGAATTTGTCTTTTTTTTATTACTGTAGTGTTTCCACTGTAACAACACCTGATTGCCATTCACATCAGGAAAGTGTTGTCTTATTTCTTTTAATTTCTTTCATGTAGGTTATTATTCCCATACAGAATTCTGTCGTTTGCTGGATGGAGTCAACGCCAGTGCTCCCAGGTAGGTATAATGTTTGTCAGGAAACAGGACAAGTGTTTCCTGACGCGGGTCTAAGTCATATGATGACAAAGCTGGAGCTTTTGGTCATCTGACCGAGGACTTCTGCTGGCTTACCTGTCCACCCCTAAACATCATAGTCAACTTGTTAATATATATTAAGTGTTCCCAGGTTTATTAGCTCATTTTAATACATATTTTTACCCTCACAAAAAATCTCTACCCTTATTTTTGTATGCAAATATTACATATGCAGCATGTATTAATGAAGAATTTTTAGATAATAAGAAAGTTGACCCCTTTATTGGATTTTCATATCTTGCAAATTGTTGATGGATTTTTTTTGTGCACCATTCATAGGAAAAGTGGCTTTCGAGCCAACAGAGGATATATATACCGAGAGGCACTTCTCTGTATACGTGCTGAGAGTTTGTTTTAATCACTGTTTTAGGGGGCGGGGGCGTTGACCCCCGGAACTCTCTCCAGATAAAGCCTTAATGATCCTCATGAAATCGGCAGGCTTTAAACCCCATTAACTAACCAAACTTGATCCGAGGAACTGAAGCTACCCTTGCCTTGCTTGGGTCAGATTTAATTACCTCTCATTTCCCAGGTACTGTACGACCCTTAAGAGTTTAGTGTTCCCCCTGACTATACAAGTTCTGCCCACATCTGATGGCGGCCTTAGTGAAAATTGTTATAAAAGTTTCTCATATAAGAACAAAAAGGCAGAACCGTGACTGGAACAATACACAAATAACTCGCACATAGGAGAGAGAAGCTTATGACATCGTTTCGGTCCGACTTGAACCGAAACGTCGTCGTAATCTATGAGCTGGTTATTTGTGTACTGTTTCATATATAAAAAAGTCAAAGTTGTTATTCTTGAACGGGCGAGCTTCAAACCTAACAAAATTAGAATAAAGTATATATGCTCGTATCTTATTTATCAGCGTGAAGATTATTATTGTAATTGCCAAGAACTAGCCCTACTAGGATGGAGGTGCCTTGATCTACACTCCCCGGCCTTGCATCAAACTTTATTACCTTCCCTTCCTCAAGTGCTCAGTGACCCTTTCGGGTCCAGGTCTTCCCCATAATAATAACAATTACAATAATATAATATCCGAGAATAAAGGTATTAATAAATATTACTGCGCACACTCAACGCGCAAGCATTCAAAGTTTGCTGTCTCTGGCGGGCGTACGATAGACAAGACACTCGCGTGAGAGACGTAAACTTGCATCTTGAAACACTTTAAAACACTTGTTTAAACAGTGAAATACTTAGCTAAATGATGATATTATTGACTCGTCTATTCAGTTAGGTAAAAATACAATGTAAATAAATGTACTATGGAAACTCGCATGCCACAGCAGCAGGGCGACACGAGACAACCAGTTGACCCCTGGATATCGTCAAGGGAGGTGCGTGCTGGTCTGTTGTGTCGGAAACTTCTTAACAATGGCTTCGATTGTGTTCTTAAGTTTATTTAATAACGAACCATGATTTAAATATGTATCGTATTATCGAACAGCATTCTGGTCGAATGTCTGACGGTACTAGAGGCAGATTTCTTTAGTGACACCTGCCAATGCTGCTCAGGTGTGAGTGGTGGTGATTGTGTCCAAGTAGTGACTAGGTAATCCAGGTACACATTTTCTCTTACTTTTGTAAGGAAATCTCTTGAGCATCGCCGATTACTAGTGATTAGAAATTAATTAATGTATGGTGAGGGCATCTGATCACCTGGAGTCGTGAGCAGCTTCGAACAAGTTAGCAAAAGTGACTTTGGTCTAAGGAAGAGTCGAGTTGCCAAGATGGGAGTGTGCTGGGTATTCTGGAAGGCCGTGTTGCTGCTGCTGCTGCTGCTGCTCACGAGTTTGTCCTCATCTGATGCTCAAGGTAGGTATTTTGTCCCTGCACACCGTGTATTCCAGGTTTTCAGGTACCTACTGGACTTGCGTTCAAATCTCCCAGGCCTGTACTTCGTGGAAAATAGTGGTTGCCAGAGTCTGGATGGGGTTAACCATAGACGACAAAGAAATTCATGTAAGTAATCTCGGAATGGTGGTGCGTTGGGAAATTTGTACTTCACCTTGGTAAGGTTTACTATGCATTTTTAGTTTATATATATATATATATATTATATATATATATATATATATATATATTATATATATATATATATATATATATATATATATATATATATATATTTTATTTATATATATATATATTATATGGAGGTACCACCTCTAGAACTGTTGTAGGGACCCTCATCCTCAGAGAAAAGAATAAACTTGCTTCAGGGAAAACTCAAGATTCTCCCTGAAGCTGTTTGATAATTTTCTCCTACCACCCCCTATATTATATATATATATATATATATATATATATATATATATATATATATATATATATATATATATATATA
>NC_091309.1:8701975-8726975 GCF_038502225.1 Cherax quadricarinatus
AGTATTGATGTTATTATGGTAGGCCTCGTTAGAAATTAACTCTTTTGGGGGTCTCTAAAAAGTGTTTTGCAATAAGCCAAATTGAATACAGGGTTAATTATAAATAAACTAAGAGGATGGTACATAGCAAGATTTAACCATACAGTTTGTAGTTCAGTTTTGTAATTCGTCGAGGGTAATACAGGCACACATTTCACCTGTGATTATATTACTTGAAAAAGGTGGCATGGGACCTTTTTTAATGGGGTACTCTGCATGTTGTGCCAGCTGGACTAGTCATCACCCATATACATACCTTTAAAACAGATGTCATTTCGAAACATCAAGAAAGTTCGATAAATTTGAATTTGGTCATGATATATTACTTCACGTACCCTCAGACGTATCTCCACTGCATTCAGCCTTCTCGCTGCATCGTTTAAAATCCATATCTCACACCCATACAACAGTGTTGGCACCACTATACTTGGAGCACATTCCCCATTTTTCCTCCATGAATAGATGCCTCCACAGATGCCTCACCTGTTTCCTCTAATCATTTCTATGATTCATCACATCATTGTTAGGATCATCCGTCTAAAAGTCCATTCCCATATATCTGAACACATTTACTTCCTCCATATTCTCACCAATCTAATGTCCAATTTTTCATTGCCTAGATTTTTTGTTACTTTCATCACCTTGCTCTTTCCTAGGTTCCCTTTTATTTTCCTTTTTACATATCCTTCCAAATTCCTCCAACAAACATTGAAACTTTTTTTTTTTTTTTTATTCGCCGGTATTCTCCCGGCCCGGGTCTTTTCCAAGTAGTGGTGACCCGGCCTTGGCTCCCTATCTGGGGAGTGTCTAGAGACCCAAGTCTCCCATGGGAGGAGGTACAGTACCTCCTCATCTTTGGGGCCAAGTGTCCCCAGGCCTAGCCACATTCCCCGCCCTCACAGGGCTCGTAGGGAGAAGCTAGGCCTCTGGTCTGCCATCTACCCCGCCCCAAAGGGGCTCGTGGGGATGGCAGTCTTATGAGCTGCAGATGGTAGCAAGCTCAGGCTCTTCATTGCAACTTGTCTTCAGAATACTCCCAGCAGAACTGGCATGTCTGTGATTAACATGTGACCGCTTATCTGCTTACCCTTTATAAGCTCAGTTGTTGCAAATGTCATGACGCGGACAAAGTAACGGTCACTGGTTCTGATATATCTCGTACCTCTTATGCTCAGTTTGCAGGTTTATCCCTTTTTCCCCCAAAAAAGAGCTCTCGATGGCTTTTTACTTCCTTCAAGGGAAGTTCCCTCTTCATTTTCAAAGTCTTTGCAAGCAGCTTTGTGATTAATTCGGAGAGAGTGACTGGACATCAAGCAGCGGAGATATTTTAATTGGAAGTAGCATCTGCGTTTCTTTTGCAAACGAAAATTTTAAATAACGGCTACACTTCAAGGGATGAGTACCTTGATGCTGCTAAAGGAGTGTTGATCCAACTCTGAATAATACCTTGTTACCTCTCATTTCCCATGCGCTGTATGACTCCTAAATACGTATACAAAAATATATAATAGAATGAAAGTCACTACCGTAGAGGACACTTGGAAATTTACAGGAAGATATAAACAGTGTTTTCCAGTGGGCAGTGGAGAACATGACGTTCATTGGTGATAAGTTCCAACTGCTTAGGTATGGAAATAATGATGAGCTCAAAAGAAACACTGTATGCAAAACTCAAAAGGGTCATCAAATAGAACGAAAGGATCGCGTGAAAGACTTGAATAACTGTGTCATCTGACCTTTCTTTCAAAGAACACAAGAGAAAGGTCACGACAGCCAGGAGGATGACTGGATGGGTAATGATACTTTTCAAATCGCTAATGCTCTCTCGTATAGAATAATATTGTTCAGTGTTGACGGCCCCATTCAGGGCTGGAGAAAGATCAGAGCTTGAACAAATACAGAGTTTGTTTACGGCCCGCATAGAGCCAGTAAAGCATTTAAATTACTGGAAATGCATTAATCACTGGAGCAAAGGAGAGTGATGCTTGATAATATATACCTGGAAAATACTCTAGGGCCTGGTCCCAAATCTTCACATTGTTATAATGGAGCGAGAGCTATGGGAGGAAGTGCAAAATAAACCCAATGAAAAGCAGGAGTGCGGTGGGCACAATAAGGGAACGCTATCAACATCCATGGCTCCATATTATTCAACATCTTACCGGAAGATACCAGAAACATTGGTGGAACAAGTGTAGAAGTCTTCAAGAGGAAATTGGACAAGTATCTTCACAAGGTGCCAGCTCAACCAGGCTGTGATGGATATGTGGGTCAGCGGGCCACCAGCAGCAACAGCCTGGTTGACCAGGCTAGCACCAGACTAACCTGGCCCATGGCCGGGTTCCGGGAGTAGGTTCTCGAAACTCATTCAAGTTGTATCAAAGGTAAAGTAAAACAAGTTCCAGTAAGTTTAGTGAACATTTGAGCATTGTGTTTTATGCCATTTTCAGCATAAGGTCAAGATAATGAAATTCACAAGTCGACATAGTTGTGCACGCTTTTGTTAACGCATTTTCTTGTAATAACACCAGGAATGTAAAGTGTATACTGAATATACAGGGAAGTTTGTAAAAATTACGATGTTTTTCAGTTTAAACTCCCCTCAAGGAAGGTTCCTTGATGTTACCTGGAGGTTATTCCGGGGATCAACGCCCCCGCGGCCCGGTCCATGACCAGGCCTCCCGATGGATCAGGGCCTGATCAACTAGGCTGTTACTGCTGGCCGCACGCAGTCCGACGTACGAGCCACAGCCCGGCTGATCCGGCACTGACTTTAGGTATCTGTCCAGCTCTCTCTTGAAGGCAGCCAGGGGTTTATTGGCAATTTCCCTAATGCTTGATGGGAGGCTGTTGAACAGTTTTGGGCCCCGGACACTTATGGTGTTTTCTCTTAGTGTACCAATGGCGCCCCTACTTTTTATTGGCGGCATTTTGCATCGCCTGCCCAGTCTTTTACTTTCGTAGGGAGTGATTTCTGTGTGCAGATTTGGGACCATTCCTTTCAAGATTTTCCAAGTGTAGATTATGATATATCTCTCCCTCCTGCGTTCCAACGAGTACAAGTCAAGTGCTTCCAAGCGTTCCCAGTAGTTAAGGTGCTTGACAGAACTTATACGTGCAGTAAAGGATCTCTGTACACTCTCTAGATCTGCGATTTCACCTGCTTTGTATGGAGATGTTAATGTACAGCAGTATTCCAGCCTAGAGAGAACAAGTGATTTGAAAAGGATCATCATGGGCTTGGCATCTCTCGTTTTGAAAGTTCTCATTATCCATCCTATCATTTTCTTTGCACGTGCGATCGTGGCACTGTTGTGATCCTTGAAAGTGAGATCCTCGGACATTACTACTCCCAGGTCCCTTACATTATTTTTCCGCTCTATTGTATGGCCGGAGTCAGTAGTATACTCTGTTCTAGTTATTATCTCCTCCAGTTTTCCATAACGGAGTAGTTGGAATTTGTCCTCATTGAACATCATATTGTTTACCGTTGCCCACTGGAAAACTTTGTTTATATCTTCTTGGAGGTTAACCGCGTCCTCAGCAGATGACAGCCTCATGCAGATCCTAGTATCATCCGCAAAGGATGATACGGTGCTGTGGTGTATATCTCTGTTTATGTCTGATATGAGGATAAGGAATAAGATGGGGGCGAGTACTGTGCCTTGTGGAACAGAGCTCTTCACTATGGCAGCCTCCGATTTAACTCTGTTGACCACTACTCTGTTGGTGAGGGGCTCTTGATTTAGGGAATTGGATCTGTGCTCCAGTTCCCCGAATTAAGCCTGAATGCCTTCCACATCCTCCCCAGGCGCTGTATAATCCTCCGGGTTTAGCGCTTCCCCCCTGATTATAATAATAATAATAATAATTCAGTTTAAACTAGTCTTTAATTTCACGTCTGTTTCTTAATTCATAATGCTGTAATACTACCTTAACGTATATTATATACTAAGTACTTCTCCAAAACCTCGCCCTTAGGAGAGGAACGTTATGACGACATTTCAGTATCTTAGACCACTGTCAAATGAGCTTCGACACGACAGTGGTCCAAGAGAGACCTAATTGTCGTCATATGCAGGTTTTTGGTGAATTGTACTAGCCATAGTATTATGACTATTCTAAATGTTGCATGTACAGTAGTCATGTGGGAAATAACTTGCCTCTTCATGGACATTTTCAAAGTGGTTATGTTGAGGCTATAGGAAGCTAGGAAGAGTAAAGGGGAAAATCAAAAGAATGGTGGGGGGAGGGGTGAAAGATGATGAGCGGGTAGTTATGTTTGTTGATACAGGAGAGAGAGAGAAGGTTGGTTGAGACGGTGTTTGTTTTGGCCCTCCGCGCTTAGGTAAGGGTAAAGTGTGGGTGCGTGCGTATAAATGCGTAACCCCGAGTTGCGTACATCTGATATGTGGATGCACTGTAGGCATTCACAAGAATAATGGAAACTTCGGAAGGCCTATTAATCCAAAGCTTTTTTTCAGTACCCCTATATAATTAAGGTATATAAATGGAGAATAGGAATAAAGGTGATGTAAATAACATGCTAAAAAAATATCTAACCAAGACGGGACTCGCAGCAATGGGTTTAAGTTGGAAAAAATTATATTTAGAAAGGATATTGGAACGCATTGGTATGATAATAGAGTTGTGGATGAGTGGAACAAACTCCCGAGTAGCGTCATTGAAGCTTTAAACCTTGAGTAGCTTTAAAAATAGGTTGGGCAAGTACATGAGTAAGTGTGGGTGGCTGAGTTTGACCTGCCTAGCTTGGGCCAATAGGCCTGCTGCAGTGCATTTTCGTTATGTTCTTGCAAGAACAAAAATATTTGCTTAACTCATTTTCAATGCGGACTGCCCAAAAACCTGTTTGTTTTTAGGAGAGAATCAATATATCCTAACCATTCCTGATCAGTAGGGCTGTTGTGCCTTCATCGAAACTCTCGAGGCTGGTATCAAATAACAAGTACGTTAATGGTATACATTGCCAACAAGATGAAGAATTGAAGATTGAGATACTTATGCAGCATATGGGAATCTTTATTCAGGAAACGTTTCGCCACACAGTGGCTTCATCAGTCCAATACAAAGAGGAAGGCGTAAGGAGAGGAGGAGTTTGAGGTAATCAGTCCCTCAGCCTGGAGTCGATGTGTTCAGTCCATCAATCTTGTAGAATTGATTGATGGACTGAACACATCGACTCCAGGCTGAGGGACTGATTACCTCATACTCCTCCTCTCCTTACGCCTTCCTCTTTGTATTGGACTGATGAAGCCACTGTGTGGCGAAACGTTTCCTGAATAAAGATTCCCATATGCTGCATAAGTGTCTCAATCTTCAACTTGTCGTTTTTTCAAACCATTCATCACAAGATGAAGAATTAGACACATTCCCGACATTTGGATATTTTTATTTGTAAACGTCTCGCCATCCAGTGGCTTTATCAATACAAGGACAGGCCTCTGCTTCAGATTCTTCAAGACTACGGTGCTCTTCATCAACTCCAAGGCTGAGGGACTAATTGCCTCATCTTTTGTATATAGTTCTGCTATCTTCACATTATGTCCTTGTATTGATAAAGCCACTGGATGGCGAAACGTCTACAAATAAAGATACCCAGATGTCGCACATGTGTCTAATTCATCAAGTATGTTAATAAATATGCATAGTACTAGGATACTGAAGACGTTTCAGTCATGAGGGCAAAGTCTCGTCAGTAAGTATTTTTTAGTATTTAAGACTTGACTTAAGACTTGTATAAATTAATGGCATATAATTTTAATTAGTGGTCACAATAATGACAAGTTGATAAATAAGGCATTTGTGCGACTGTTAGGTGATTTTTTTTTATTGCCGAGACGTTTCGCCTGCCCAGCAGGTTTCTTCAGTTGAATGCAGTCTCTGCATTTTCGCTCCTCAGCTTAAGGAATTGTCATTTTTGAGGAGACCGTGGATTGAGGATCATGCACACACATCTCGCCCATAGCTACCTACCTGTTTTCAGGTGCTGCTGCTACTCCCCTTGTATAGATTATGGAAAGAATTTTAACTGTTGATCCACTGCTAATTTTTTTTCTACCTGGAGGGTATTCCGGGGGTCAACGCCCCCGCGGCCCGATCCACTACCAGACCTCCCTTTGGATCAGGGCCTGTCCTATTTTGTAATTACCGGGTGCCTCTAGGGATCATGGGGAACTTTTAGGAAAATCTTTTGTTATTGACTAATGGGATTTTTTAAACTGATGCTGGTTATTTTTTGATATAAATTTCGTGTTTGTCAAATTCATACTATTAATTCTTTTGTTTCGTTTCCTTTTGAAGCTCTTGTGTTATATCTTTTTCTATTGCTAAGAGCTCTGAATGATCCACCTGGTCAAAGCGCTCTAAAAAAATTTAACCCTCTCTACCATATTTACCACCGTTGTATCACCGAGGTACACAGTGCATGCAAGGGGTGGCTAAAGGTACCATCACCTACACTGCCGCCGCCACCGTCTACTATGGACTGGACCTGTATCAAAAAAGTTCCCTCAGTATTTGTAACTATGAAACGTGCCACTCATACTTGGTGGCACCGTGTGGCGCCGGAAAGTTGCTTTAATACTAGCCTTGTCCTTACATATTAAATAAGCGTGTAATGTATGTCATCAGATGCATCCTTCCATAAAGTCTGTAATATATGTAAGCTGTTTCTCTAAAATTGCTATATCGTACAACCATTTCAGGAAAGAACTGCAGTTACATAGTGTAATATTTTTGGGAGTACTCCTGCCAGGAGAAAACGGATGAGTAACCAAGTCACGGGGTGAAACTCGCCATGTTAGCTGGAAATGAATAACCGATGACGTTATGCATTTTTCCTGGAGTCTCAGGCAAGGATATCTTTATCTGGGCTGAGAAGATGCTAACCTAGACGCACACTTAAGAACTACTTTCACATCTAAACCCATAGGAAATTAGTTCGAGCGTGGTTGGAGACTTCCGGATCAAGAATACCACATCCCCTCCAGGTCACGTCGACCCAGTTGTGGTGCGCCACCTTGACCCTTGTACTCCCTGTTACAAAAGGTTAATCTTGCTTGCTGTGGCTGACAACGCGCGCACGTGTGAATGAACGAGTGGGATGATGCCTGTTTATTTGGCACTTTAACCCTTAAACCCATCTGTCTTTAAGACCCATTTTCCAGTAAATGTAGTAACTAAGTGGAGGGTTATACTTACGCGTTAATGGCAGCTGCGTCATTATTTGTCATAGTAATGACGAGGATTTGGCCTTTCAAGTTATTATTTTAATGTTTTGTGTTGCCGAGAAAAGGACGTCTAAAGATGTACTGGTGTTAACATTCTTAGTTACTACTGTTACTGTTATTTTTCTGTTACATTTATTTATACTGTTCACGTAGTTATTTTAGTCGTTATTGCTATCATTTGTTATCGCTATCACAAACGATATCTTGCCTGGATGTAGTGTCGTCCTGGTGTCCCTTTAAGTTTATCTGTGAAAACCTCAGTAACGAGGCTCATAATCACAAGGGATATTGTAGTCTGTCCTGTCATTACACTTGGGGACAGACCAGGGTATTCTCTGAGCTCCTAATTAGTGGAACGTAATGAAGGAGACCCGCTTGATGCACTTTTCAATTATAGGACAGAACTTGATTAATTAGCGAGGGACTGTGTGTGTGTGTGTGTGTGTGTGTGTGTGTGTGAGAGAGAGAGAGAGAGAGAGAGAGAGAGAGAGAGAGAGAGAGAGAGAGAGAGAGAGAGAGAGAGACCGACCGACCGTCCGTCCGTCCGTCCGTCCGTCCGTCCGTCCGTCCGTCCGTCCGTCCGTTCGTTCACCCGAGTGCCACAAGGGTGAAACAAGAGGGCACTGAGGTCCAACGGTCACAGTGCACCTTTTAGGCAGCATCACCTTCTTCCCTTCCTCTGCCCAGACCACTGCTGTATCACCTCTTACTCCAACACTGGCACTTCCCTTCCGCTTAACCACTTTGCTCGACAGTTTCCCTCACCTTTTTTTTTTCTTGCGGTCACTTTCCAACGAATTTATAGTGCCTCTTCCAGCAGAACTTCCTGTCACTAGGTCAACTTATCCCGGTGACTCGCTTCTAACTCTCGAACGTAATTTCCCTTCAAGAAAGAGGCTTGTGAAGGGCTTTCGATCCAAGGAATTGCAGCTACCTTTTCTTAGAATCGAGCCTGATTACTTGCCATTCCCAAGGCACTGATGCACAACAATAACTTAGTTTTAACTAAATATACTCTGGCCAGTCTGCGAATCTTGCCTAGCATATGGGTCACATCCTCTGGTGGTGAGGGCTTCTTCGGGTGGGGAACGAGGGTCTGGGTGTGGGCAAGAGAGGGAATGAAGCCAGTAATACTAGCTGGGCGTGACCAGACGAGTAAGTAGAAGTAGTAGTGGCAGAAAGGTGAGCGATGGAGGCAGGAAGGTAGGTCTCACCCTAGACCAGTTAATGAGAGTACGAAGGTTATTAAAATACCGCCAGTCAAGTAGGTGATAGATTGGGAACACAAAACGTTTTGTATTTTTTTAATTGTAGACTGCTGTATTAAACACGCTAGCTGGGTTGCTGTCATCACTGCGATCAACACTGAGTTACACAATCAACACTGGGTTACTCTTACTACTACAATCAATATACTGTCTGGGTTACTATCACTGCTACAGTCACTAGGAATAAATAAAGGGGATGTAAATAATGTCCTGAAATATCAAAGACAAGACACGCAGCAATGGTTCAAGTTGGAAAAAATAGATTTAGAAAGGATATAGGAAAGCATTGGTTTGGCAGTAGTTATGGATGAGTGGAACAAACTCCCGAATAGGATACATATGATCATAATTTTTAAAGGGGTGGACCGGTAAGCCAGCGGAAGGCCTCGGTCAGATGACCAAAGCTCCAATGGCGGGTCATCATCTGACTAAAACCAGCGTCAGAAAACATTTGTCCTGTTTCCTGACGAACCTTACCTAGCCTAACCTCCCGAATAGTGTCATGGAAGCGAAAACCTTGTGTAGCTTTAAAAAATAGGCTAAGTGCGTGAATGAGTGTGGGTGGGTGTGAAATGAACCTGCCTATCATGGGCCAGTAGGCTTGCTGCAGTGCTCCTTTTTGTTCTTACGTTAATATCACTATGGTATTACAATCAATAATAGTAGTGTTGCCGGAATGAACGATGGGGCTTCCCTTAGTAATTCGATGCTTTAATTTTGCATAATTAACCAAAGTAATGACCTTCACTGATGTCATAACCACTCTTCCATATACTATAAATAATGATACAGGATTATTTCATAATGCTTAATAGGGAAAATTGGTGATCGTTTCGAGGAGCGTTAAAAAATACTGGAATTTATCTTTTATAAAGAACTCGCGTTTACATTTCTACAATTTAATTACTACATTGTATAACAATATAAAATCTTAAAATACATAAATGTTGCCATATTACTTTGGTAAAGGGTACCAATTGATAAAATGTACTGTTTTTCTTGTTTGCCACCATCACTGGCAGTTCAGCTTTTCTCTAGTGTTAAAAATAGTTCTGCTCCTCCCAGCTAAAAGTAACTAATCAAAAAGGAGATCTGCTACATACATCATAGTACTAGAACATAATCCTGCAATCGGCATTTCTTAATGGCTTAGGAGAAACGTTCAGTGCTCGACTCGGTGCTTTTTTAAAAACTGACACATTGTATAGATTCTGCCTCAGTGGCTGATGGCTAGGCAACGGATCACAAGATTATATCAGCCCAACATTAGCTGGGCTACTAGTATTAACACATTCAGCACACAACCAAAATACATTTACTGGGTTACTACCAACACAACACTCAACACACTAGCGCAATTCTCCTAAGATGCAATCAGTTAGGGTACTAGGTTATGGCCAGAGTTATGTCCCTGGACATTTTTTTTTTTTTGCCTTCCCAGTCTTTCTCCATCCCTTGCCCTCATCTATTTTTTTAATTTTTCGTTTCTTCTTATCCATCTTCCTTCTCCCTAGCCATCTCCCTTCTCTATTCGTCCCCTTTTCCCTATTATCTCTATCCATCACCCTTCTCCCTGTTCATCTCCCCTTCTCTACATCCATTTCTCTCCTCTTAGGTAAAAGGACACATGTGCAACTAATGCAACATTTTATTGTGGTAACGTTTCGCTCTCCAGGAGCCTGACAAAGCTCCTGAGAGCGAAACGCATTGTTGGTAATTACATAAGAACATAAGAACGAAGGAACACTGCAGAAGGCCTACTGGCCCATGCGAGGCAGGTCCAAGTCTCCTACCGGCTTAAGCCAATGCACCCAACCTAGTCAGGTCAGGTCACATTGACTTAAGGGAGGAACACGGCAACCGACCTGGTAGCACAAGCTATCAAGCTATCAACATTATTACATTTCCCTACTCTCTACCCCTTTTCCGTACTCACTTCCTGGACAGTTCATTCCTTGCACTAGCATGCTTCGGTTGTGGCTATTTTCATCCTTTACCAAATTATTTATCACTCCCTTGAGTTAGATTTAATGCATGGGTGCAACCATGCAAACAACCATAGAATCAGGTACCTACCTACATCAACTCCAGGCTGAGGGACTGATTACCTCCAAATCCTGATCTTCACCATTCTTTGCTGTATGACCCTTGTAGGTTTAGCGCTTCTGTTTTATTATAATAATTTACCATTCTTTTTATTATTTGACTGTGATGTGTCAAAGTTTTCCTATAGAGGGCGTGTTTGTTTTGTGACTGGCCGCTGTACTTTTCCTGATTGTTTTACTCTGCTTCATATATAGACGTGCACTCAGTGTATTTCTGATTGACGCTGCTTGGAACTCGTTATACACGTGTTGAACCACTTTTGGTAAACCCACTTTCTGTATCTCAAACGTCGTATTAGCAACATACGCCCCTAGTCGTATTCCACAAGTTTTAGTTGACGATTGACCTATCATGTGGGGGTTCGAACACGTGGATAGGGTAAAGTAATACTCACGTAGGCTGGAAGTACGTATAATTATGGATAATGTGGGAAGCGTCCAAACAGCCGTGACCTGCCTCCTTGCTCACTCTCGAATAACTGACCGCCCACAGTACCCATATGTGGGGGTCTTTGAAATACTGCTGAGGTCAGCGGCAATATGAATACAGACAGTGACTCAGGCAGAGACAGTTGGTAGTGAGTCATCTATTGGTACACTGGTTACTGGTAACTGGTTACTACTACTGAGAGCTCGGCGACGCTAACGTATGTCATCCCGACATACAACTAATACAAACTAGAGATGACAGGTATACGGCTTGGGCTGATTCTATACAATGTCAAAGTACACAACAATTGAACATTATAACATACATAAGTAGAACATTGGAATGGAAGCTTACGTAACTGAAACTGTAATGCAATACAAGGTATAATATAGCACAACTCATCGAATGATAGTCATTGAATGAAACTCATTGAATGAAACTCAACGAATGAAACTCAACGTTAAGATTACACAAGAAATTCACTATAAATGTCTCACACACGCAAATGTCTTTAAATGCAAGAAAAATGTCTCTAAACAGAAAATTATCACAGAAGTCTGTAGTAGTTGACGGTGATGACTGGTGATGTCGAAGGTTGTCCTGCGCGGTAATGACTGACGCCTCCTACACTCGCTGTTGTCGGAAGAAATGCGTTCTCGGTGAACTCACATAATTGGCTTCGGTGGCGCTCAGCTACAATCTCTTGACCAATTACATGAGCCAAAACAGTTCTAGGACCCGGTACAAGGGTGCAAACAACCACAGGTAGATGAGGTGGGTGGTGGTAGTGTGAGTGGATGGGTGGTGGTGGTGTGACTCTCGCTGGCACTCACTGGCGCGCACTCCACTCACTACCCACGAAGGTGGCTTGATAAGCCACTGTGCCACAGGAATGGTGAAATTCACTCTTAGCATCCAACTGGCATCCAACTGGGAGCACAAAGCGATATATGAAACAATACTTCAGAGGAACTTCCAGAGGAACTTGCGTGGCTTACTTCTCTCTCTCAGCTGGGTTAGAAGCTGGGGTGGCTGACTGGCTTAACCCACGAGAATGGCTGACTGGAAGACGTGTAACGATGCACACAGCATGGAGGAGCAGGTGGATGACAGGAGACAGGCTGACTGGCGTTCTCCACAGTCTGGCTTACTGACTGGCTTAATTGCAAAATCCGGGTCAACCCCTCGGAGATTGAAGCAATTAGCACACGAACTAAGCCAGGAAGCTTGAAAAAACGGCTGCAACAGGCTTCAGGGTGGAGGTTGTGAGGGGAGCGGCTAGCTATGGTTCACCTTTGACCTGCCGGCTACTCACAAACAGTCTTCTAACGTCTTGAAATACCCTTAAAAAACTTAAATCCACGTTCCACACCGTTGCCACCATTTATCATGTGGGGGTTCGAACATGTGGATAGGGTAAAGTAATACTCACGTAAGCTGGAAGTACGTATAATTATGGATAATGTGGGAAGCGCCCAAACAGCCGTGACCTGCCTCCTTGCTCACTCTCGAATAACTGACTGCCCACAGTACCCATATGTGGGGGTCTTTGAAATACTGCTGAGGTCAGCGGCAATATGAATACAGACAGTGACTCAGGCAGAGACGGTTGGTAGTGAGTCATCTACTGGTACACTGGTTACTGGTAACTGGTTACTACTACTGAGAGACCTGCTTCGGCTGCTTGGTAACACTGTCTGCCCAGACGCCATCATACTCTGTCGGTCTTCGACCTAAAGAAAGTCGGACATAAGGTGGAGGTTTTTGGTTCTTCGCCGTCCTGACTCTGGGACTGCGAGGCTCACTGTTGGGTTTCTCCAACAGTTTCAGGCTAACAGGTCGTTCAGGGTGGAAGTTGGTTCCTGTTATCCACTGGAGCTTTTGCTGGAGAAATGTGGTCCTGCAGGGCAGGACTGCATTTCTAAAAACCAATCACTCTAGTATTTGTCGAGTAGTTGCTTGAAAACCTTCCTATGAATTTGGGTCAGTGACACGTGGTTAATTGTTGCATACATTGTAACTAGTTCTCAACCCGTTTATACCAACCCCTTTTATTTGTCTTTTCATTAAACCTCTTATTCACTTGTGTTACGTCACGTCGCCACTTACGCCCCGTGTGAGAGTATATATACATTAAAAAAATATAGGATTATTTTTATTTTTCTGTGTAATCTTAATCATACTTTATGGTACACGTGTAATAAAATTTACATCTCTTCCTTAGTACTGTAACCAAAACTGTGCCGAGAACCCGAGGGAGAGAGCTAAAGGGCAGTATTTTTTTTTTTTTTAGAATAAATTACTTTCATTTTATTGTTTTATTAGCTCCAGATGTCTATTTACCATTACTCCGAGACCACTGTCAGTCTGACATGACTTAGTTTAGATGATGTCTGTTATCTATTTTTATTCCTCACGTTTACAGTACTACACTATTAAAGACTAAACTGGATTTTCCAGTTTTTATTCTATAAGTATATTGGTCCTGCAGTTGTCGACTTGAGTCAACACGGTTATATATATATTGAGTTGTTTCCCTTTTAAATATCTGTGATTGATTTTAAGGATTCTAATACCCTTGCAGCACAGTTTGAGGCTAAGTTTCCTTGTTGACTGCTTATTCTACCAGCTGTTGTTAACGGCCCGCAAGCTCGTATAGCCATAACAGTCTGGCTGATCTGGCACTTGTCGGAGGCAGTGGTACCCTCTTCTCTTGATAACATGGAAACGATTATTCTTTATTACTTTCTACAACTGACTACTTGAGTGGTCGTTTGCTTTAATTACTCGTTATGTGTCATCAGCAAACTGGATACGTTGCCGTTTATTTTTATGTCCAGATAACTTGTATAGGGTAAACACCTGTTGCCAGATCCTCACCGGGCTTCGCTCACCCTAAGCGATAAGTTTCCTTGTCTCCACCCCCCCCCCTTTTTTTACCCTTCTTTCCCCACCTGTGTACTCTTCCTCTCTCGTGCTTCTTCTCCCTACTTCACCCTTTCTTTCCTCCCCCCCTCGTTCCTGCTACCCTCCTACTTTTCTTCCTCGCCTCTTCATCCTCCCTCTCCTCTTTCTCATCCTGCACAGTCAGCCCTCCTTTCCCCCCCACTACTGCGAGAGGCGTTCTCCTGGAGTTGCAGTGTTAAGTTGTCCTTTGTTATGAGGTGCCTGTGGAAAATTAGTGTGTACACCCACCTATTTGTGGTTGCAAGGGTCGAATCACAGCTCTTGGTCCCGCCTCTTTGCTGGTCGCTGGTAGGTCCACTTCCTGCTCCATGAACTTTATCGTATCTTTTCTTAAAACTGTGTATAGATCCGGCCTCCACTACACCACTCCACATTGTTCCACTTGCTGACACGTCTGTGACTGAAGAAATACTTCCTAACATCCCTGTGATCCATCCGAGTTTTCAACTTCCAGTTGTGACCCCTTGTTGCTGTGTCTCATATCTGAAACATTCTGTCCCTGTCCACCTTGACAATTCCTCTCAGTATTTTGTATATCATTATCGGGTCTCCCCTATCCCTCCTGTCCTCCAATGTCGTCAGGTAGATTTTCCTTAACCTTTCCTCGTAGGGCATACCCCATAGCTCCTGGACTAGTATTGTTACAGCAGTACTAGTTGTAATTTCTCTAATTTCTTGAGGTGCTTGACCAGGTATGGGTTCCATACTGGTGCTGCATACTCCAATATGGGCCTGACATATACAGTGTACAGTCTCTTGAGTGACTCCTTACTCAGGTGTCGAAACTCTATTCTTAGGTTTGCCAGACTCCCATATGCTGCAGCAGTTATTTGGTTGATGTGCGTTTCAGGAGGTACGCTCGGTATAATACTCACCCCAAAGTCATTTTCCTCGACTAAGGTTTGCAGCCTTTTGCCCCCTAGCCTGTATTCCGTCCGCGGTCGTCTTTGACCTTCCCCAATCTTCATGACTTTGCATTTGATGGTGATAAATTCCAAGAGCCAGTTGTTGGACCAGGCTTGCAGCCTGTCCAGATTGTTTTGTAGTCCTAACTGATCCTCATCCATTTGAATTCTCCGCATTAGCTTCACACTGTTTGCAAACAGGGACACCTCTGAATCTATCCCTTCCGTCGTGTCATTCACATATACCAGAAACAGCACCAGCCTTAGGACTGACTTGTGGAACCCCGCTCGTCACAGGCGCCCACTCTGACACCTCGTCACGTACCTTCACTCGAATTTTTCTGTCAGGTATTCTCTGATATATTGAAGTGCCTTTCCCCTTATATCTGCATGCTCCTCTAGCTTTTGTACTATCTCTTGTGCGGAACTGTCGAAAGCCTTTGTGTGTGTGTGTGTGTGTGTGTGTGTGTACTCACCTAGTTGAAGTTGCGGGGGTCGAGTCCGAGCTCCTGGCCCCCGCCTCTTCAGTGGTCGCTACTAGGTCACTCTCCCTGAACCGTGAGCTTTATCATACCTCTGCTTAAAGCTATGTATGGATCCTGCCTCCACTACATCGCTTCCCAAACTATTCCACTTACTGACTACTCTGTGGCTGAAGAAATACTTCCTAACATCCCTGTGATTCATCTGTGTGTGTGTGTGTGTGTGTGTGTGTGTGTGTGTGTGTGTGTGTGTGCGTGCATGTGTGTGTGTGTACGTGCATGTGTGTGTGTGTACTCGCCTAGTTGTACTCACCTAGTTGAGGTTGCAAGGGTCGAGTCCAAGCTCCTGGCCCCGCCTCTTCACTGGTCGCTACTAGGTCACTCTCCTTGAACCTTGAGCTTTATCATACCTCTGCTTAAAGTTATGTATGGATCCTGCCTCCACTACATCGCTTCCCAAACTATTCCACTTCCTGTGTGTGTGTGTAAAGTAGTATAAATAAACAAAGATTGTAGATACATGTCACACAGATCTTCGTGTTTCGCCCACATACCAGACTATTGTCAATTTTCTGACTTCTTACCAAGTCACTTACAGAGGCTAAAGTTAGTAGTTATTTTAATCTGGCTACCTGCCATTGTCAGGGATACGTTCGCTGTAACGTTGCTGACATTTGGAACAAAAAATATACTTAGTGGATGTTGCACCTGGTGAGAATACGTGTTGCACACCTTTGCAGTCGGGGATTGAAGGAAGAGGGAAGTGTGGTAGGTTAAAAGTCTTTGGAAAAAGCCTGTCATGGAAAAGGCCAGACAGCCAGAGGTGTCTTGGTAATTCTTGTGTATGAAGGGAGAATGCTGAGAAGTTTAGGCCATTTTACACTTAGTGAGTTCTCTCTTAGTGTACTATCGCCTCCCTGCTTTTTATCTGAGGTATTTTGCACCGTCTGCCAAGTCTCTTTCATAGTGATTTCAGTGTGTCTGGGACCAGTCCCACTAGAATTTTCCAGGTGTAAATTATGATGTACCCTCCTCGCCTACATTCCAAGGAGTGTTCCCAGCAATTCGGAACCTTGGCTGAATATATACGGACAGCGAAAGATAGACGTAGTTCAGTTGCAGGGAGGAGGTGCAATTAGGGGGAGGTAAGAGGGGCTTAACTAGGGGGGATGGGGATGAGGGGAGAATGGAGGTGGTTCAGTTAGGGAGAGGAAGAGGCTAGGGATGGATGGAAGTGGTGGTATAATTTCTTGGGAATGTGAGAGGTAATTGAACCCCAGGCCCACGTCGCCTCTTTCTCCCCATCCAGGCTGACGGTGTAATTGTGCCCCACCCTCCCTCCTGTCATCACATCTGTGTTCCCCCCACCATATTCAGGTTCCACCACGCCCAGATATTTTAGTATTAGATGTTGAATGTCTTCACCATAACCAGTATATGCACCACTAAAAGCCTCACCACTCAGTGCCACTAGAAACGGTATGATCAACAGCACACGCATAGCAGTAAACGACCACCAGTATCACTAGTAGCATCACAAACAGCTGAAGTAGTAGCAACAGCACACCCACCTCCATCAGTAGTAGCAGCAGCAGCAGCTCTACTACCACCAACAGCAGCAGCAGCGACCAGTAGACCGCCACTGCCAAAAATAGGAGCTCCACAGTCACAACTACCAACGACAGCAACACCACCACCACCCCCGCCAACACCATCACAACGCTACTACAGTAACACATGGTTTCCAGTCCAGCCACAAACCCTGACGTCTCTTCCATCGTACAAACACATAGACTGGAGTGCAAATTGAATAGTTTCCTGTGTACAATGTCCTGGGGAATGTTTTTGTTCTGGCAGGGTCTCTTGTTATGGTCCTGCTCCAGCGCTAGGGTCTTCCTGGCCAGTTTTCTCATTTATAAATCGAGTGTTTTAATGTTTTATTGCTGGTTGTGTTTAAATGAAGGCTTTATAAAGTACTTTAATTAGCTTATTAATCAGTCTTTCCCAACATTGAAAAGGTACAGTACTTAAATAACAAAAAAGGCACAATACCGTGACTGGAACGATACACAAATAACCCGCACATAAGAGAGAAGCTTGCGACGACGTTTCGGTCCGACTTGGACCAGTGTGACTTTGTAAATGATTGAGACACTTATGCAGCATATGGGAATCTTTATTCAGGAAACGTTTCGCCACACAGTGGCTTCATCAGTCCAATACAAAGAGGAAGGTGTAAGGAGAGGAGGAGTCCATCAATCTTGTAGATTGATGGACTGAACACATCGACTCCAGGCTGAGGGACTGATTACCTCATACTCCTCCTCTCCTTACACCTTCCTCTTTGTATTGGACTGATGAAGCCACTGTGTGGCGAAACGTTTCCTGAATAAAGATTCCCATATGCTGCATAAGTGTCTCAATCTTCAACTTGTCGGTTTTTCAAACCATTCATCACGACTTTGTAAATGGTCCAAGTCGGACCGAAACGTCGTCGTAAGCTTCTCTCTTTTATGTGCGGGTTATTTGTGTATGGTACAGTACTTATCAGAGTTCTTGCTTATTTTTATATCTGACATTGACGAGTACATAAATTAGAACGCTGCTCCAGACTTTGCACACACTACTACAATTTTAAGAGAGGCAACCGTTGAGGATTGAGCAAACCTCCAAAATGATGTAAATCAGGTCTTCCAGTACTTAACAGGGTACTGTACAAATCGCAGCTACTTTGGTGTGGGTGGGGAAGGGGGAAGAGGCCCAGTTCTCGAAGTCAGTTTGATTAAAGGCTCCCATGATCAGTAGTTTAGCCTTCGTTAATTTCTCTTTATGCTGTTTCCTCCAGTATCTGTATTACCGTTCCTTGCTTTGTGTTCTGTGGAGGAATGTAAACTATCGCCATTTATCATCCTGTGTACGAATGGTATATAATACCGACAAGATGAGAGTAAGACACATGTGCAACATCTGGGTATGAACATCAAAATGGTATACAATACCGACAGGTTGTTAGGTAAGACACATATGCAACAGTTAGACAACTTTATTCCGAAACGTTTCGCCTACACAGTAGGCTTCTTCAGTCGAATACAGAAAGTAGGCAGGAACAGTAGAGATGTGAAGACGATGTAATCAGTCCATCACCCTTAAAGTCATAGAATTTGAGGTTGTCAGTCCCTCGGCCTGGAGAAGTTCAGTTCCATAGTCAGGAACTATCTGAAGATTAAGCGACAGTGCGGAGACTTAAATACTGTCGGAAGGAGAGGTGCAGGGTAGTAGTAGTAGTAGTAGTGAGAGGCAACTGAGAGGTCATGTCCCTCTCAGATCCAACCCTTCTCACTTGAAAAGCTTGTCCAAGGTGTTTTCTGTATCAAGATGCCACGTGTTGCAGTGTCTGACAAGATGAACATCAAAATGGTATACAATACCGACAGGTTGTTAGGTAAGACACATATGCAACAGTTAGACAACTTTATTCCGAAACGTTTCGCCTACACAGTAGGCTTCTTCAGTCGAATACAGAAAGTAGGCAGGAACAGTAGAGATGTGAAGACGATGTAATCAGTCCATCACCCTTAAAGTCATAGAATTTGAGGTTGTCAGTCCCTCGGCCTGGAGAAGTTCAGTTCCATAGTCAGGAACTATCTGAAGATTAAGCGACAGTGCGGAGACTTAAATACTGTCGGAAGGAGAGGTGCAGGGTAGTAGTAGTAGTAGTAGTGAGAGGCAACTGAGAGGTCATGTCCCTCTCAGATCCAACCCTTCTCACTTGAAAAGCTTGTCCAAGGTGTTTTCTGTATCAAGATGCCACGTGTTGCAGTGTCTGACAAGATGAACATCAAAATGGTATACAATACCGACAGGTTGTTAGGTAAGACACATATGCAACAGTTAGACAACTTTATTCCGAAACGTTTCGCCTACACAGTAGGCTTCTTCAGTCGAATACAGAAAGTAGGCAGGAACAGTAGAGATGTGAAGACGATGTAATCAGTCCATCACCCTTAAAGTCATAGAATTTGAGGTTGTCAGTCCCTCGGCCTGGAGAAGTTCAGTTCCATAGTCAGGAACTATCTGAAGATTAAGCGACAGTGCGGAGACTTAAATACTGTCGGAAGGAGAGGTGCAGGGTAGTAGTAGTTGTAGTAGTGAGAGGCAACTGAGAGGTCATGTCCCTCTCAGATCCAACCCTTCTCACTTGAAAAGCTTGTCCAAGGTGTTTTCTGTATCAAGATGCCACGTGTTGCAGTGTCTGACAAGATGAACATCAAAATGGTATACAATACCGACAGGTTGTTAGGTAAGACACATATGCAACAGTTAGACAACTTTATTCCGAAACGTTTCGCCTACACAGTAGGCTTCTTCAGTCGAATACAGAAAGTAGGCAGGAACAGTAGAGATGTGAAGACGATGTAATCAGTCCATCACCCTTAAAGTCATAGAATTTGAGGTTGTCAGTCCCTCGGCCTGGAGAAGTTCAGTTCCATAGTCAGGAACTATCTGAAGATTAAGCGACAGTGCGGAGACTTAAATACTGTCGGAAGGAGAGGTGCAGGGTAGTAGTAGTAGTAGTAGTGAGAGGCAACTGAGAGGTCATGTCCCTCTCAGATCCAACCCTTCTCACTTGAAAAGCTTGTCCAAGGTGTTTTCTGTATCAAGATGCCACGTGTTGCAGTGTCTGACAAGATGAACATCAAAATGGTATACAATACCGACAGGTTGTTAGGTAAGACACATATGCAACAGTTAGACAACTTTATTCCGAAACGTTTCGCCTACACAGTAGGCTTCTTCAGTCGAATACAGAAAGTAGGCAGGAACAGTAGAGATGTGAAGACGATGTAATCAGTCCATCACCCTTAAAGTCATAGAATTTGAGGTTGTCAGTCCCTCGGCCTGGAGAAGTTCAGTTCCATAGTCAGGAACTATCTGAAGATTAAGCGACAGTGCGGAGACTTAAATACTGTCGGAAGGAGAGGTGCAGGGTAGTAGTAGTAGTAGTAGTGAGAGGCAACTGAGAGGTCATGTCCCTCTCAGATCCAACCCTTCTCACTTGAAAAGCTTGTCCAAGGTGTTTTCTGTATCAAGATGCCACGTGTTGCAGTGTCTGACAAGATGAACATCAAAATGGTATACAATACCGACAGGTTGTTAGGTAAGACACATATGCAACAGTTAGACAACTTTATTCCGAAACGTTTCGCCTACACAGTAGGCTTCTTCAGTGTGTCTTACCTAACAACCTGTCGGTATTGTATACCATTTTGATGTTCATCTTGTCAGACACTGCAACACGTGGCATCTTGATACAGAAAACACCTTGGACAAGCTTTTCAAGTGAGAAGGGTTGGATCTGAGAGGGACATGACCTCTCAGTTGCCTCTCACTACTACTACTACTACTACCCTGCACCTCTCCTTCCGACAGTATTTAAGTCTCCGCACTGTCGCTTAATCTTCAGATAGTTCCTGACTATGGAACTGAACTTCTCCAGGCCGAGGGATTGACAACCTCAAATTCTATGACTTTAAGGGTGATGGACTGATTACATCGTCTTCACATCTCTACTGTTCCTGCCTACTTTCTGTATTCGACTGAAGAAGCCTACTGTGTAGGCGAAACGTTTCGGAATAAAGTTGTCTAACTGTTGCATATGTGTCTTACCTAACAACCTGTCGGTATTGTATACCATTTTGATGTTCATCTTGTCAGACACTGCAACACGTGGCATCTTGATACAGAAAACACCTTGGACAAGCTTTTCAAGTGAGAAGGGTTGGATCTGAGAGGGACATGACCTCTCAGTTGCCTCTCACTACTACTACTACTACTACCCTGCACCTCTCCTTCCGACAGTATTTAAGTCTCCGCACTGTCGCTTAATCTTCAGATAGTTCCTGACTATGGAACTGAACTTCTCCAGGCCGAGGGACTGACAACCTCAAATTCTATGACTTTAAGGGTGATGGACTGATTACATCGTCTTCACATCTCTACTGTTCCTGCCTACTTTCTGTATTCGACTGAAGAAGCCTACTGTGTAGGCGAAACGTTTCGGAATAAAGTTGTCTAACTGTTGCATATGTGTCTTACCTAACAACCTGTCGGTATTGTATACCATTTTGATGTTCATCTTGTCAGACACTGCAACACGTGGCATCTTGATACAGAAAACACCTTGGACAAGCTTTTCAAGTGAGAAGGGTTGGATCTGAGAGGGACATGACCTCTCAGTTGCCTCTCACTACTACTACTACTACTACCCTGCACCTCTCCTTCCGACAGTATTTAAGTCTCCGCACTGTCGCTTAATCTTCAGATAGTTCCTGACTATGGAACTGAACTTCTCCAGGCCGAGGGACTGACAACCTCAAATTCTATGACTTTAAGGGTGATGGACTGATTACATCGTCTTCACATCTCTACTGTTCCTGCCTACTTTCTGTATTCGACTGAAGAAGCCTACTGTGTAGGCGAAACGTTTCGGAATAAAGTTGTCTAACTGTTGCATATGTGTCTTACCTAACAACCTGTCGGTATTGTATACCATTTTGATGTTCATCTTGTCAGACACTGCAACACGTGGCATCTTGATACAGAAAACACCTTGGACAAGCTTTTCAAGTGAGAAGGGTTGGATCTGAGAGGGACATGACCTCTCAGTTGCCTCTCACTACTACTACTACTACTACCCTGCACCTCTCCTTCCGACAGTATTTAAGTCTCCGCACTGTCGCTTAATCTTCAGATAGTTCCTGACTATGGAACTGAACTTCTCCAGGCCGAGGGACTGACAACCTCAAATTCTATGACTTTAAGGGTGATGGACTGATTACATCGTCTTCACATCTCTACTGTTCCTGCCTACTTTCTGTATTCGACTGAAGAAGCCTACTGTGTAGGCGAAACGTTTCGGAATAAAGTTGTCTAACTGTTGCATATGTGTCTTACCTAACAACATCTGGGTATCTTTATTGTAGACGTTTCGCCATCCAGTGGCTTTATCAATACAAATTCCAGGACATAACTTGAAGACAGTAGAACTATGTACAGAAGATGAGGTAATCAGTCCCTCAACCTAGGAGTAGGTGCGAACAGCACCATAGTCATGGAGATTCTGAAGCAGAAGAAAGAATCCTGGCGCTTATATAGTAACGTCAGGTGAAGCAGACGAGGGCAAATTCACTGGTGGGCGGGATTCCCCAGTGGAAGTAGGTCCTTCCCAAAGAGATGGGTTAGTTGTTGTAGTAGTAGTTGTCGTAGTTGTGAAGGTTATGTACATGTCCTCAGAATTAAGATTCCATGATGTTGCAGTGTCTGACAAGTTGTGTACGAATGGTATATAATGGTATATAATGGTATATATACCATTCGTACACAACTTGTCAGACACTGCAACATCATGGAATCTTAATTCTGAGGACATGTACATAACCTTCACAACTACGACAACTACTACTACAACAACTAACCCATCTCTTTGGGAAGGACCTACTTCCACTGGGGAATCCCGCCCACCAGTGAATTTGCCCTCGTCTGCTTCACCTGACGTTACTATATAAGCGCCAGGATTCTTTCTTCTGCTTCAGAATCTCCACGACTATGGTGCTGTTCGCACCTACTCCTAGGTTGAGGGACTGATTACCTCATCTTCTGTACATAGTTCTACTGTCTTCAAGTTATGTCCTGGAATTTGTATTGATAAAGCCACTGGATGGCGAAACGTCTACAATAAAGATACCCAGATGTTGCACATGTGTCTTACTCTCATCTTGTCGGTATTATATACCATTCGTACACAACTTGTCAGACACTGCAACATCATGGAATCTTAATTCTGAGGACATGTACATAACCTTCACAACTACGACAACTACTACTACAACAACTAACCCATCTCTTTGGGAAGGACCTACTTCCACTGGGGAATCCCGCCCACCAGTGAATTTGCCCTCGTCTGCTTCACCTGACGTTACTATATAAGCGCCAGGATTCTTTCTTCTGCTTCAGAATCTCCACGACTATGGTGCTGTTCGCACCTACTCCTAGGTTGAGGGACTGATTACCTCATCTTCTGTACATAGTTCTACTGTCTTCAAGTTATGTCCTGGAATTTGTATTGATAAAGCCACTGGATGGCGAAACGTCTACAATAAAGATACCCAGATGTTGCACATGTGTCTTACTCTCATTTATCATCCTGTTTCCATTATTCCTTCTGCATAGTCTGAGATTTCTACTACAAAGATAGGTCGGTGCGTTCATGTGCATCGGTAGAGTCACCACAGGCAAATTGCGTCGAGACATTGCTTCTCACCCCTTTTTATTTTTTGTAGCCTATCGGTAGCACCAATATCACACAGCCAGAGTTGCATTTGTTATGTTGACCAGCTCGCTTATTGGCAGGTGGGTCTCGCACAGGTCGCGAGGTGATGTAGGTCACTTCATTGTTGTAGTGTGGGTGTTGCTGCTGCTGGGATTGTCCGGGTGTTGGTCATCATATTTGATAAGGTGTGTAAACAAGGCGTCATGGGGACTCGAATCCGGGTTAACCTGATGCTATTCCATCATTATCACTAAGCCTTGGTGGTACATAAATATTGACACTGATTTTTATTTTATAAGAACATAAGAAAGAAGGAACACTGCAACAGGCCTACAGACCCATGCGGAGCAGGTCCATGTCCCCCCCCCCCGGATTAGACCAATGACCTCCCCCGGATTAGCCCAATGACTCGCCCACTCTGGTCATCTCCACTCAAGGATGGAGCACTGCTCCAGACCCAGCAGCACAGGCTAGTCAGGTCCAACTCACACCCACCCACACCCACTCATGTATTTATCCAACCTATTTTTAAAACTACACAACGTTTTATGGTTGCAAGTTCCTGTTTTCTCACTTGGCATATGGAAATTGAGAGCACGGATATGTCGTGCTGAATAGGTAAAATTAGTCAATTAGCAAGAACTCGTTTAAATTAAGTCCTTTCTAAAATTTTCTCTTAAATGAAAAAAATATATCTTTAAACATATATGTTAATGTAAAATTAATAATCTTGTACCAGAAGAACCTTAGAAAACTTGCCTAACCTTATTATAACAAGCGCAATTTAATTTAGCCTAATCCAACTAAATGTATTTTAGATAAGTTTATAGTTTAATAAACAAACACAATGAAATAGTATATATTTTTTTCGTTAGGTTCAGAAATTATTGCATACACAAATTTTCGCTTGTCTAAGCCAAAATAGCAAGTGTTATCTATTGGGCACGACATTATATAATTATATATAAATACATATACATATATATATATATATATATATATATATATATATATATATATATATATATATATAAACATAGAAATATATATATAAATATATATATATATATAAATATAGATATATATATAAATATATATATATATTATATATAAATATATATATATATTATATATAAATATATATATATATTATATATAAATATATATATTATATATAAATATATATATATTATATATAAATATATATATATTATATATAAATATA
>NC_091309.1:8729475-8796975 GCF_038502225.1 Cherax quadricarinatus
AATCTTCACACGACGTTTCGTCCAAAACGATCTGAAATGTTGTCAAAATATTTAAATGCATTTTGTGGATTGTGAACTGCTCTAACTAGGATACTGTGACTTGTATTCTTTTAATATCCATCTTTGATTTCTCCAGCATTTACTTTTCACCATTCATCAGTTGCACACTTCACTTATTCCCCACCTCCTCCATTCTACGTCTTTCAGGATAATGTACGTCCAGTGCTCTTAATGCGTCATGTGTTTGCTCTTTTGGAATGAGACGCGCGTTTGAATAAATAACACACGCTTGATAAAACTCTCTTTTTGCTTACAAATGCAACTACATTTTTACCAAATGTTTGTCCGATCGATAATAAAGTTGCCAGTATTAGCAGTGCTGTGTTAAGTCTGTCGCTCGGTTGGCCAAGCTAAGGGGCCTTTTTTTTTTGTGGGGAACACTTGTCTCAGACGAGGTTAAGACTTTCTGTATATTGACACCACTTCTTATGTCTTGAGGACCGCGGACAAGAACCCACTTTGCTCACAGAAAACACTCCCTACGAAAGCAGAAGACTCGGCAGGCGATGCAACATCCCCCCTATGAAAAGCAGGGGTGCCATGAGTATACTAACAGAAAAGACAATAAGCTTCAGGAGCCCAAGACTGTTCAACTGCCAACATACATAAGGGGGGTTACCATTAGACCCCTGGCTGTCTTGGAGGTGTTGGGTAGGCCCCTAAAGCCGGGCTGCGGTTCATACGTTGGTTTGCGTGCAGCCGGCAGTAATAGCCTGGCTGATCATGTCCTGATCCACCGGGAGGCTTGATCATGGACCGGACCACGGGGGCGTTGACACCCAGAAGGGCATAAAATTAGGAGAGATATTGAAGTGTACAAATGGAATACAGAAATTAGTTCTTAGAAAAGATGCTGGGAACTACTGGTTTGGCAATAGAGTTGTAGATGAGTGGAACAAGCTTGCAGATAGCGTCATTGATGCAAGAACTTTGGGTAGCTTTTAAATATAGGTTGGACAGGTAGCTACATGAATGAGTGTGATTGTATGTAAATTTTATCTACCTAGCATGGGCCAGTAGGCCCATGCTAGGTAGATAAAATTTACATATACCCACATGAACATAGCATGGGCAAGTAGGCTCATGCTATGTTCATCTGCACTCTTTTCCTGTCTTAAAGTATTACGGAAGAAGAGGATGTAATAGGTGAGATAGAGTACAAGAGGACATAATAATGGACGCATGTTAGCTTAAAAAAGGATGCTGGTCTACGTGCGGCCAGCAGTGACAGCCTTGTTGATCAGGCCCTGATCCACTGGGAGGCCTGGTCAAGGACTGGACCGCGGGGGCATTGATCACCGGAACACCCTCCAGGTAGGTAGGCGCTAAGACTCAACCTGTGGGTTGTGTTGTGAGCACACAGCTCGACTCATCGACCAGTAGCAATCATTCTACCTTGCTGGTCGAATATGACCGGTGGTGGTGTGGATGGTGTCGATATATTGAACTTCTCCGTTGTGCTGCAAAATGCGTTTCTGGCGGCTTTAGCAACTGTTCTTTACCTAGCAATAACAGCGCTTTGTGGGGGCGACTGCAGACTGGCACGAGCGAATGAACTGCGTAGTTGAAATGACCACAAATCCATAACCTTTGACACCTGCCCCAGGATGGGAGGCGTAAATCTTGCTTCTGTTGCATGTAAAATAACGTTTATGGTGGTGGTCCTCGATCACGATATGCGGAATGAAAAATGCTTATTGAGCTTGATAAAAAAAAAAGTGTGTACCTTTTGTTCGCTTTTTATTGATGGGTTTTTGGAATTTATGTTGTTACGCTGAGGTCCTCACAAATTCTGACGAGTGTATCATGTAGAATGTAAAGAAGCAAGCATAAAAATAAATGGGTAAATTTTAGTAGCCGCACCATGGTGATAATAACAGTGGTATAAACCTTGATTATATATGGTCACGTAGGAAGCGAAGCTGATTCTTACGACGCCTGGTAGCAATAAGAGCAGCCTCAACCCACAAGTTGGTTGAGAAAGACAATGTTGGATTACGTGTCTTTCTAAACCGATAATAACAGTAAACATAGTAATTGCTATGGAGATGACCAGGGAGAAACAACACACAAATAGACACGTATGCAGCATACGTTTCCTTAATAAAAATTCCCATATGTTGCGTAAGTGTCTCAGTCTTCAACTTGTCAGTGTTCAGAACCATTTATCACAACACGCAGATAACCCACACATAGGAGAGGAGGAAGTTGTGACGACGTTTCGATCCTACTTGGACCATTTACAATCACAATGTGGTAAGCTTCTCTCTCCCATGTGCGGGTTATTTGTGTATTGTTCTAGTCACAGTATTGTGCCTTTTTGTTCTCTCTTTAACCTGTAAGATAAAATAATTTCCTGCTAATATATAATTTGTGTCCTCGAGTAATACGTTTAGCAGTGTATGGTGGTAAATTAATAAAAATAACCCTATTAAACGTTTTCAATTGAAATAATTTTTAAAACATTAGAAATCTGTGGAAGATTGCCTGTTACGTAAACATATATATATATATATATATATATATATATATATATATATATATATATATATATATATATATATATATATATATTTATTTACGGCTGTATGAGATGGACATACAAATATTAGTAAATTCACAGCCACCCTATCCCCTAAGAAATTAAAAAAACAGACTGGTCGACGTTTCGGTCCGCCTTGGATGGAATGAGAAGTTAATTTTTATTTCTAGTTTGAGGGTTGTGAATTGCTCCAGTGAATGTTTTGTGACATTTTCGTCCTTAGTTGTCCGAAAGGTTGTACCAGTACTGTAATAAAAAGGCACTACTGTAAAACACCAGTGTGGAGTGTGTGTTTGAGTGCTGTTGTTGAGTAGGATCTTGATAAGATTGGTGCCATTAAGGTTATTTCGTGTACGGGGAAGGGGGATATTTTACTTTTCAAACTATTTTTGTATAGTGCGGACGAAAACTAAGGTGTCCGTGTGAGGTTGGAGGGTGTGGCTCGTGGCTCTGAAACTTGAGGCGTTGACGGCGCCAGTAAATATGAGGTGCTGCTCACCCTATTTCTTAACCACTCAAACAATAGCTCGGTTGAATAAGTGACAGTATCGTAACTAGAGCAGCTGACAAACTAACACATTAGAAATTAAAACGGAAATTTCAACCTTTCGTGAGCTGTCAGATCGCGAGCAAGGGAAGAAGAGAGAACTAGAGAGTAGGTTTGAGTTGATAAAATTAGGGGGACAGATATGAAGAAAGAATGTCCTGCCAGGAATGGAAATTTCACTTTACAGAGTATCATAGATGCGGAAGGCGCCCAGAAATGGGGGAAAAAAAATCTCTAAACAGATAATGAAAATGTTTGACACATCCTACACATCTTGAAAATAGTAGATATCCAAAAAAACCAGTAGTCTAGTAGATATCCACTTAGGCTACGTATTGACTAGCAAAATACATTTGATACTGTCGATCACATCCTTGTTAGGTTAGAGCATTATATATTCAAAGGACTTGAATGGTAAGAAGAATAACGAGTTCACAAGTCATTGTGTATACGGAAGGCTTGCACTAGTCTCTCGGGAGGGTCCTTAGTGCCGGTGACGGTGAGGGACCCTTTATGTAGGGACTTAGACTTGTGCTCCTTTAGATCGAACCTGAGTGCTTCCCATTTCCCCAGGCGCCGTGTAAAGCCTACAGGTTTAGCGCTCCCCATGAATGTAATTGTGGTAAGCGGAAAAGATTAAAAGAGCACTTTTAAATTCACTTTGCCAGTAAAGATACTTTGCTTTCCCTGTAGTCTGTTTCTAATTTACATTCTTGCTAACATCATTTCCCTTCCATATTAACCTTGCATTTCGTCAAACTAGTTTAATACTCTTATTACCGATAATTCATGCTCCTCTTATCCTCGCCAATATATTTGACGAGACTGGCAACTCCCCTTTCCTTTTCGACAGACAGATAACAGTGTAGACGCTGGTCGCATCCAGTTCATGTCAGATGCTCTTATCTTCAGAGCATACATGGCTTGATCTAACCATGACTTTCTCACCTCCAAGTTTTTTTTTTTTTAACTTTCTCTTTCTTTTCCACCGATAAGATTATCTTTGTCATTCGCGACTTGATCTAGGACGTACCGAAATATTGTCCCTTTTTCAATTAATTTGTGAATAGGTCCTATCACCTAATTTTAAATCGTTGTCAAGAGTGAAGTAGTTAATTGGTTTGAGGGCTGTCCACTACACATGGGTCATTAAGCTCAGCAGTTACCTGTACGCCTAACATCAGGAACGTGTTATTCCCTAAAATATAAATTAAACTCGGTATGTAGACAATTTACTATGAGGTACATAATTCTGCGTATGAAACAGAAAGCCAGACTAAACCCTCTTCCACCTTTCCCCACACGCGTGCATGCACACCCATGGCTAAATTGTTTACTGTACAACGTTTTAAAGCTTTATATCACGCACTCCTTTGTCCACAGTTTATGAACGCCCTTCACGCCCTCTGTGTCGGAGTATTGGGCGATAGCACGTATGGTAACCACCAGTAACATTTTGCATGGCCAATGTGAACAGGTGCTTCTTGGCTACCCTGAACAAGTATTGTGTATCGTAAGCCTTTGTGGGAGTTTAATTAGATACTGAAAATAATAATACAGTGGACCCTCGAATTTAGTCCTGCCTTTTCTGTATGCAAAACTATTTTTATTATCTATAAAATGTATTTTTTTTGTTAATATTTCCCATAGGAAATAATGTAAATCCAATTAAACCATTCCAGACACCCAAAAATATTAAAAAAAAAATACATTTTATAGATAAAAATAGATTTTCATACAGAAAAGGCAGGACTAAATTCGAGGGTCCACTATTTATTATTACAAGTACATGATACAACTTATACAGACCTATCTGACATCAGTGACATAGAAAACCACATAAACTCAATTACAGGCGTTACAAATCCATAAATCGTGTAAAAAGCACCTCATTATACAGAAGTCACAATTCCGTGGCTAGAACAATTCACAACACGCTATTTTGAAAAAAAAAAACTAGTGACTTTGGTTTGAGCCTGGCAGGGAAGGGTGCAGTGGTTATTGGAGCAGAAACCTTGGCATGGTTTGTATTTCCGAGTCCTCTGACTTGGTGTTGCTAGGAGGCTTGCAGTGACGTGTAGCGTAGCTTAGGTTGCTTGGGGAGGGGGAGAGAGTAGAATGGGTGTGCGTGTCGCCGGCCACTGCAATTATCAGTTTATGGCGTCTAGCTAGTACTTGCAGCCCAGGTACCGCTGCACTCCTGGACTTGGCTATTGATTTGAGATCCCCGGGCATATACTCCCACCCATTTGTCTACTTAGATGTACTAGATACTTGGGTATAAATTTGTAGGACAGGTGTTGTGAAGGCATATATTAGTAGAGCTGGTGTTGCATTTGTTAATACAGGAAGAAACTTAAAAAGAGGAAGGGAATATGTCAAAGTCATTTGAGCAGCTGTTATAGGTACTAAGTTCCAATTGCTGGGATTACTCAGGCTCTGTACAAAATCAATGCCACAGTTTGTTTTAGCGTTATTTTCGTTTAATTTTTTCCACTGTCATTATGTTCTGTTGAAGACTGACTTTTATTCATTCGTTTCTAGTATTCACACTAAGCTCATGGAACCAAGTGTAAACCATACCACGGGCGGGATTGAACCCGCGGTCAGAGAGTCTCAAAACTCCAGACCGTCGCGTTAGCCACTTGCATTTGTGGTCACAGTGGTCCTTATGCTAACCTTCCTATGGTGTAGAAATATACCTAGTTGGACGAATCTTATGTGGCTAGCTGGTCCAGTGGCTAAAGCGACGGTCTGGAGTTTTGAGACTGACCGTGGAGTTCAATCCCGCCCGTGGTATGGTTTGTTTGCAATCGTGTCATTACGATTTCGTGAGTCAACCAAGTGTAAATGGAGTACTTGAGGCTTGAGATGATGTATATAAAGTATGAAACTAGTTATGTGGTTAGCAGCGAGGATCCAGCATGACATCGTTCAACATTTTTTTTTTTTTAACGATTCATGTCATATCGATCAGGTTGTATATAAGTGCGTTCATATATGAATACTAGTTTCTCCGGTGAAAACTGGTATAGTACTGCGAGTTTACCGCAAGTCATTTTCACCATCCCATAACTGTTACCACAGGGAGACTTACTGGCAGAGGGAACATTTCGTATGCCAGCTTCGCGCACTAAGAATTTTTACTCCGAAAGTTCGGATTGCCAGAGAATGTGGCTTTCTCACCGTCAACGTGTAGCGTAACCAAACCTGGCTATAATAACTCTCTTCTCTTGTATTTCCACTCCAGCGACCCGATTATATGGCGACACCGGATGTTGACGTGATCCAGTCACTGCTGTATTTTCCAACGGATTGTGTTTCATCTTCAGTTTGGTAAACATTGGCCTTTGAGAATAATGGCTATGTTGATATTGGCTGCTGCTGCATTCCTTCCTGCCCGTTTAATTAAAACTTGCTGTGATGGATCACTTGATGTGGGTGACATGAAGAGGGTGGTGCTGATAGTGGCAGCCGTGGCTACTCTTCTTGCAGAGGACTTGACGTGGTGCAAGTCCCAGTCTTCTCTTAATTTTTCCAGCGTGAAAATGGCCAGGAAAAAATGCCAGTGGCATCGTTGTTTTTGTGGAACAATTTTCTGTTAAATATCAGTGTGTGTTATTGTGTACTTAACTTTTTGTCAAAAGTGCTAAATGACCTTATAGGTCAACGTACTTTGTATGTAAATATTACAGCTCCCTCCCTTCTAACGTAGTGATATACTAATTTAGAATATTTCTAAATACTCCACCATGTCAGTTAGTGTTGCTGAATATAGCTATTACTCACTACATATACTACACAAGTACATTACATAGGAATTCAGTAATACTATTGACAACCAGACGAGCCTGGCCCATGGCCGGGCTCCGAAAGAAGCAAGACTCGAAATTCACCAAATGTAAAAGTATATCCATAAACAGAGAGTTTGGAAGTGCATGTAATAATGTATATATGTTTAGAAATGTTAAATTATTTTAGTAAAGTTCATAACTTTAGTTGTTTGCACCATCAATTAAGTACTACTCGGTCTCGTTTGGGCTATTGATTTTTTATTGATTTCCTCTGTGTACTTGTATGCAGTGCTCTGAAGCAGGTGAACTGTAGCAAGTGTTGTGCTGTGAAACTTGATGAATTGACGCGGTATCACGCGTGAAGTCACGGCTTATATGTTAGGAATCTCCTTCCTGACTTACTGCTCACCTCTAACACACTTCAGATAGTTAAAAAAAAAAAAAGAAGGAATATACGTGGAAGAAGATACCCATGAATCAAGAAAGCTAGATGGACAGAGAAGGCCAAATGGCATGTAGACACAGCTTCCTGATACGACGTATTGAAAGCGCCACAACACCTTGCACCAGAGAGGGGCGTGGCCGCGCCGTGGAGGCCCTTGGTCTTCTCGTTATTGTCTCGACCCTGTCTGTCCTTATAGTATATGCGCAAGGCATACGGGAATCCTGGCTGACATAGCAAGTATTTGAAATAAATCCTTCACGTCATGGCTAGCGTATTTGAAATGTGCTGGCAGGTGAAGGGCTTTTGATCCAAAGAATAAAAGCTACTCTCCCTTTGCTCTGATCAAACCTTATTCTATCATATATCAGGCGATGTATGACCCTTACGGATTTAGCATTTCAGCATGACAATGATACAAGTACGGCTGTGCTTTTTTTTTTATCCTGTATGCTCCACTGCTTTTGTGTATACGCCTATATATTTTCAAAATGTCTTCAACGTGGTTTTCGGTGTGTGGAAGAGCTAGGGAAGAGGGCGAGACTAGACTAGACTTGCGAGGGGAGAAGAAAAAAAAAAGGTAACGTTTCGACAACTAGGGCTTTGTCAGTGTAGTGAGCGGAACGTTTCCTTAATAAATTAGCACATGTTTTTACCCCACATTTTGTTGGCATTGTTATACTGCAGTGGGCCTAGTCTACAAAAATGGCTGCCATAATTTATTTAGTTCTGTTATATCATTATATTTATGTGGTCAGCTTGTGTGCTCTCTTAGTAGTGTTTACCGAGGGTCGACTCCTTTTTTTATTTTCTTAGTTAAATGTGAGTCTTTATATTTTAAATGGCTCGTTTGTAGCAGACGAGGCTTTAAAATATGAAGACTTTTACAGTCTAGGCTAATCGCTCTTGACGTTAAATCGATATTGGATAATTGATTTGATGTCTTGAGTATGCGCCCTAAACCCATCTAATAAAGTGAGGTTCATTAATTTTATATATAATTACGTAATCGGGAACAAGCGATACAAAATGCAAAACCACAGAGGGAGTTGATTAGTAGTTATGCGCGTGGCACCTAAAGAAGTGAAGCGTTCAGATTTTACAGTTGTACACATTGTATAATGCTGGAGTGAGTAGTATATAAATACAGGTGTAGCTGATGGAGGGCACCAGAGGTCAAGGATGACTTAAGATTGATGAGGCGTCAGGGATGAAAACACCTTGTTGGGTTTACGTGGGTATGGGCTTGTCCTTATCTGGGAGCAGGCCTGCGATGTGTAGTGTTGAAGAGACTTCGCAGGACTGTTCAACGTTCTTGAGAGGACTAGTTGAGCGTCGGAAATAGGACTTTTTATTAATAAATTAGTTTGGATCCAACCACATTAAACGGCAACCAAACAGGATGGTTTGCTTATTTGAAATACTGAAATCTATCAGTCTGATTCAGTAAGGCGATGAGGATATCTTAAGTACGTCACTATAGTATCAGTAGCTATTAACAAGTATCATTCCAGGGGAGCTGGAGTTATTTAAGCAGAGATTACCATTCCTCAGAAGTGCTCCCACACAAGAAAAAATGGCTAGACATTAAGAGTAGGGGCGTGGAGAAGATTGACAAACTGGGAGGCCATGATGAAGGCATGTAGCTTCCAGGGAATTCAGGTGGAGTTTGGAGACCTGTGATGGTAGGTGTGACGCGGGCTGGGGCGAGATAACTGGAAATGGAGGTAGTAAGTGTTGGATTCAATTTCCTCTTCCTGTTATCACCAATGACGTGTCAACTATTTGGGCTGAGATGCACTGCTGTTATGGCGGTATGATACTCGCAGGATGAGTGGCGTTTTGCCTTAAACTTGCCAATTTAGGTAAAATATGAAGCTCTTGCCAATATTAACCCTTAATGTACCTTAATTTTATCCATTACCTTTTAACTAGCCACTGTATTGTTTCCTCACTTGGGCTTGCTACATCAGCATGCCATATTTACAAGTAACCTCAAGGAATCGTAGCATCACAATCTCTTGTTCTTTTTTTTTTTTTACCAGAGACATTTTTCATTTAATGCGACGTGTCTTTGTACAAGTTATATTTGTATGATATACATAATGCAGAACTATGAATTCACAATTTCCTAGCATATTTTCCTCGAAGCCTATATTAGTCTGTTTCCTGTTTTGCTCTTGTTTCTGTCAGTTCACTGACAGCTCTCACATTCCTTTCGATGTTAGCATGAGATGGTATCCACATCGACTTTCCTAGTATTTTATTTTCTATTTTTTTTTTCGTTTCCTTGGTCCTTTATATTGTTATTAACGTATCTGGACTTTCAGACTGATTAATGCTGACACTGAGTCCGAAAATGCAACTTAGTTAATTGTTGTTTTAAGAATTCAGTGTAATTTATTACCTGACGATTATTGATTTTAAATACCTAGGACATTGCAAGACTAACGCGCACACATTCAGTTGGTTAATGTTCCTGTCCCGATTTTGCGACATCAGGGATGACCAGAGGAAGGAATGGTCCCGAATCTGCACACAAAAATCACTCCCAACGAAAGTAAAAGACTGGGCAGGCGATGCAAAATACCCCCAATTAAAAGTAAGGGAGCCATTGGTACACTAAGAGAAAACACCATAAGTGTCCGGGGCCCAAGACTGTTCAACAGCCTCCCATCAAGCATTAGGGGAATTACCAATAAGCCCCTGGCTGCCTTCAAGAGAGCTGGACAGATGCCTAAAGTCAGTGCCGGATCAGCCGGGCTGTGGTTCGTACGTTGGACTGCGTGCGGCCAGCAGTAACAGCCTAGTTGATCAGGCCCTGATCTATCGGGAGGCCTGGTCATGGACCGGGCCGCGGGGGCGTTTATCCCAGGTAACCTCCAGAGGGGTTCCTTGACGTTGGTGAAGGGCTCGTTACCAAAGGAATCTTGAGTTACTCTCTCATTCTGTGGATCAAACCTGATTACTTCCAGTTCCCCACCAGGCCATATATGAACCCTACGAGCTTAGCGCCTCCTTCTGAAATAATAAGTACTTTTGGTATATCTTTGGGTTTCGAGAGTTTTCCCTACTCCCGCAGCCTGAGTCATTTTGTCTGGTGCTTGCCTGGTCAACCAGACTCTGGCTGCGGGTAGCCCTCTTGCCCGCGCACTCATCACAACCTGGTTGGTCTTGCAGTTGGCGGAGGTATTTGCCGAGTTTCCTCTTTGAAGGTTTCTTCACTTGTTGCAGCAGTTTCCGATATCTTCTACTCTGACAATCTGGGCCCATAATAGGGGTAAGTAGGGAATTTGATTGTTAAATTTAGCACATGTAAAATTTGTTGGGTGAAAGAAGTCTTCCGGTTAAAATGTTATATTTGTATTATATATTCGTATGTAGGAGCCACAAGAAACATAACATTGGAGCCTAAACAAATTATTCAAAATTATGCTTGATCAACCAGTTTGGCATGGATACGAAATTTATTTTCTGTCAACTTTTGCAACAGACTCTAACAAATTAGTTCAGATAGTTAAATTAATGTGCATTCAGAAGTGCGGAAAGTGTGTTGACTGTCAGTTATATTAGTGTAAAAGAGTTATGCGCAGGTAGACCACGAGCTTAGGTGTTTGGAATGTTTGGTATCCAGGGATGATTCCTCAGGTGATGGCAGTGGGGAACTGTCTGGGATATCCATGGAAGGTGGGGACGGTGGCTGAGGGTAAAGTCTTGGATGATTTCCTTGGAGGATTGTGGTGGGGATTGGGGGGAGGGTAAGCCAGAAGACTGATAAGAGAGCTGGGCTGCGTGACCATCATAGTATGACAGCGAGGTTGTGTGCGCTCACAACCCAGTCTCATTTTAAACTTCAGACTTTGATGTTATATATATATATATATATATATATATATATATATATATATATATATATATATATATATATATATATATATATATATATATATATATATTATTAACACATCGGCCGATTCCCATCTAGGCAGGGTGGCCCGAACAAGAAAAATTTTCATCATTCATTCCATGACTGTCTTGCCAGAAGTGTGCTTTGCACCACGGTTTATAAAACTGCAACATTAACATCCCTCCTTCAGATTGGTAGACAGCAACCACCCAGGGAGGTAATACCGTCCTGCCAGGTGACTGAAACAGAAACCTGTAACTGTTTTACATGATGGTAGGATTTCTGGTGTCTCTTTTCTGTCTCATAAACATGCTGGATAACAGGTATATCTTGCTACTTACACTTAGGTCACACTACACAGGCAAGCACATGCACACACACACACACACACACACACACACACACACACACACACACACACACACACACACACACACACACACACACACACACACACACACAAAACCACGTGGGGAGTAAAATGATAGCTCTAGGCCTTTTGTGTTGCAGTCAACATATCAGGAGCTTGCAAAGTTGCAGAAAAGATGATGTCCAAGCAAATACGATCCCAAAGGACGTAACTCCAAGTCATTTTTCTTCTAAGTTTGTTAGGTTGGATTACATAAAGCTATAAAAATTCTTAACCACAAATAATAATAAAAAAAAAGTCGCGATACGTCTAGCAACGAAGTGGCCGAAGAAAAATAGAACGTTTATCCCTTTTAGTGTGAGAATGTGTTGGTGTTTCCTAACCCGTCTGGCTTTGTCTTTCTGTGCTCTGCTCTCCAAGTTATGATAAGGGTTGAGGAACTGTATGTAGCGTCTATGGTGTACTTACCTAGATGTATTTGTAGGGATCGATACGTAGCTCCTGGCTCCACCTCTGGAAAAGTACTTCCTAACGCCAGTGCTCATATAAATCTAGATCGTCTTCTGTTATGTAATGTAGGACTGGAAAAAATAACTGGAAAGTAAAAATTTATATTATTATTACTTTTCCTGTTTGCTAGTGGCGTAGTGTGGTATCTGTTCGTGGTGTCTACCTGGAGGGCAAGTCGGAAAAAATATAAATTTTTACTTTCTGCCGGTGTAGTGTCTGCTGGTGTGATGAGGATATGGTCAATCGATACAGGTGATACGTGCTCGATAATACGTACCTGGTGATTGACATAAGTAATCAATACGCGGTAATGTTTTCCACAAGAAAATGTCGTTGCAATGGGTGTTTTCATGAATGTTATTCGTGTAGTAATTTGATGTTGTATACCTTGCATGCAATACGTAAATAAATGGCACAAGGGTAAGTGGCTCGCATGAGAAAAGACATCAGTCGCCTGATGCATATAAATGACGTCACTAAGGTTGTGTAGGTGGGGCAGTGGACTACTGGGGGGGTTGGGGGAGGAATTGGAGGTAGTTGAAGGGGATAGGCAATGGAGTTAGAGGGGAGGGAAGCAAAGGGGTGAGAAGACTTAGGAAGTGGAGGGATGAGGGTAGTAGTGGAGTGAAAGTGAGGGGGGTGTGGAGGGAAGGGAAATACGAACAAACACTAGGGGTCCGTGACCATGGCTTCAGTTATGCGAACGGCTGTACCCTGGTTTCTCAAGTCTTTTTCGTCTTCCCTCCTTTGACTTGGAGGTTAGAATTGAACATACTCGTCACAGCCTAGTTGATGACAATTAATTTCCCATTGCACCATCTATCACAATGTTGGGTGTAATGGTTGTAATCTGGACGGGGGTGCTGCTGCTGGTGTCTCATAAGTCAGGAAAAGAAAAAAACAGCAAGGATAAAGACTTTATTATTCATAGAACGTGTTCAGTATGTCCACCATTATTGATGATACGATTAGAATGATCTGTGTGCTTTCTTCCTTGCTCAGACTTAATGGCCGCCTATATAAACAGAAACAGTTGAATTTCTTGTTTGGTGGTTGTAGTTTGGGAGATTGTTCCTGGCACAGGGAACAGCAGCGTCATAATCAGTAGGAATAATGTGAAAACCGGTTAATACACAACCCTCATATAGGAGAAAAAGGCTTATGACGTTTCGGTCCAGCTTGGACCATTGATTAGTCACACTTCACACACTAAGATGAGGGAGACAGTATATATAGGAGAGGAGGACTTGTTAATGGTTGAAAAATGTGGATCGTGTCGTATTTCATGTTGAGCCTAAAAGAAATGGTAGTTGTAGTGTACGATGTGGCTACAATAATTTCTTCCCCTGTTGACCCAGTTGTTTTAAAGTCACAAAAGAGGCAGCATTGGTGGTAAATGTATTAGTAATGATACAAGTGAAAGTTGTAATAGTAACAAAAGCGTTGGCGGCAGTAGTAGTAGAAGTAATTTAAGTAGTGGTGGGAGTGCCGTCATCATCAGTATCATTTTCATGACATCAGTATAGTCATGTTATGACTGGGGCTTAAGATAAGAGCGTTGGATGGCTGGGGCTGGTGGCTGGCTGGTTGAGGCTGTGGGTTGATGATGCTGGTGCTGACACTGCCTTTATGGTGCCACAAATAGGCACGATAAAAACGTATTCACAAGGAGAGTTTTAACGAGTACACTTTACTAGGAGTGTCTTTAATTAAACTTTACGTAATGTCTGCGTTTTTGGGTGACTAGTGATCGCGACGGGACTCTTTTTGTAGCTGATATTTGTGTGTAATTGCTTAGTGCAATTTGTGAGGTTGAACAACAGCTTTTGGGCCCACCTAACACGAGTACACTGACGTGTCTTTGTTTAATGTATTAGTTTTGAGTCCAGGTATGCAGCCAGCTGCTTCTGTTGAGTTAATATCCTCGTCTTCAGTACTACACGTTATAATAATTTCTTCCTAACCTCTCAAGTTTTGATATTAATCATTTAACAAGTTTTTAAGTGATGAGTTTTATTTTAACTGAATTTCTTGTGTGCTTCTTGGTGTAATTTTTTTTTTTTTGACCATTGGTTTTAAACTATATTGATTTCTATATGTGGTAGAGAAATACAATGAAATTATAATTTTCCGTTAGGTTCAGACTGATTTTTGCGAAATTATTGCTTTGCGGATTGCTTGCGGTTGGCAGTAGCAGCCTGATTGATCAAACCCTGATCCGCCGTGAAGCCTGGTTATGGATCGGGCCGCGGGGGCGTTGATCCCTTAGGAACACCCTGCAGGTAGATCCTCGCTGTCAGATATTTTTCACCTTGAGTTTCATTCTGTAAAGTTATTCCGTAGTCCATGCGATTACCTTGCAGACACCTCACCCGATCTTGCCAGTTTTTGTAGCTATGTAGTTTGAGATTGCGACCAGCAGTAACAGCCTGGTTGATCAGGCCCTGGTTCACCGGGAGGCCCGATCGGGGACCGGACCGCGGGGGCTTTGACCCTCTGAACGTAATACTCCAGGTAGACTCAGAACTCAAGTTCCTTGCTTCCCCCCAGCACTGGGACTAGCCTAGTTGCAATCATTGAGCTCTCTCTCTCTCTCTCTCTCTCTCTCTCTCTCTCTCTCTCTCTCTCTCTCTCTCTCTCTCTCTCTCTCTCTCTCTCTCTCTCTCTCACACACACACACACACACACACACACACACACACACACACACACACACACACACACACACACACACACACACACACACACACACACACACACAAGGTTTGACAAGGTTAGGTTAAGGATCTTTAGCTTTATTGACAAGCTATTTACAGGTTAAGGATTCCTAACTTTATTGACAAGCTAAGAGCTGTTACCTACATCAGCTCATTTGAAAGCATTTTTATTGTTATGAGACAAACAAGTAGGGAACAGGATGAAGTTGGAGCCATCTGTGGGCCAGCATTTTCATTTGATCAACTGACTTTATCTCGTTGACATCATTATGCTGTACGAATGTGTTCCATACTCGAGTCATCCTGGGTATATATGATCTCAGATGGAGTGATGTTCTGGAGAAGAGTATAGCCAGAGTGAAGTTGCTGCTTTCTGCCCGTCTTGTGGCATAAAAGCTTGTTTCACGCTGTCCTCGAAGTGGATCCAAGTGTGGCACTTTGACAATATTGGCCTTGTACATAACAGTAAGGCCACCCACATCCCTCCTATGTTGAAGGCTCTGCTGAAATGACAGATCTATCCAGGATGGGTCCAGGCAAGAGATGAGACAACTTGCTCTGTTCTCTACTCTGTCAAGCAGTTGCAGATGAGAGGGGGGGGCAGGCGAACCAAGAAAGTGGAGCATACTCAAGGTGTGAGCGTACTTGTGCCTCATACAGAATCTTGCAACCCCTACTGTCAAGCAGATGCGAGATACGGCGAAGTGCTGTAAGCTTCCTGGCTGCCTTGTTTGCAAGATTTACAACATGGTTCTTCATGGTTAGTTTGGAGTCAAATTTCACCCCAAGGATATCAACTACTTCTCCAGGTGCCAACACCCTCACATTCATCCTTACTACTGCACCAGCATTACCATCATGGTGCCTAGAGACGATCATCATTTGCGTTTTCTCAGGTGCAGATGTTACTTGCCATCTATTTCCCCAAGCTGATATAGCTCTCAGCTGGTGATTGATGTAGCTTAGAGCAGCTGGCATTTCTTCTCTTGGATAAGTGAATGTCAGTGTACAGTCGTCTGCATATGCATGTGATTCTGGGATGAGATGAAAAAAGTCGTTGAAGTAGACATTCCATAACAATGGTCCCAGCACGCTTCCTTGTGGAACACTTGCCCCAATAGGATGTCTTGCTGATTCCGTTCCATTGAGAACTACACTTAGAGATCTACCATGAAGGTAATCACTGAGGAGACATAGCGTAGAGCCTGCAATTCCCAGTGCTTGAAGTTTTGCTAAGAGGCCCTGGTGCCACACCCGGTCGAAAGCGCCAGCAATGTCCAGTGCTACCACACAGCTGACTTTGGATTCATCCAGTGACTGGTGCCACTTAGTGGAGAGGTTTAACAACAGATCAGCAGCAAAGTAAGCTTTCCTGCAGCCATATTGACGATCACAAAGTAGTGAGTAGTAGTCAAAAAACTGTCATTTGTCTTGAGATTATTGTCTCAAGGATCTTACCAGTGATTGACAGGAGTGACACTGGTCTGTAGTTGCTGATTTCTGCTCTGCTCTTCTTTTTGTGAACAGGGACTACGTTTGCCCCCCCCCCTCTCTCTCTCTCTCTCTCTCTCTCTCTCTCTCTCTCTCTTTTTTTACACAGGGTTTGACAAGGTTAAGGATCCCTAGCTTTATTGACAGCTATTTACAGGTTAAGGATTCCTAACTTTATTGGCAAGCTAAGAGCTGTTACCTACATCAGCTCATTTGAAAGCATTTTTATTGTTATGAGACATACAAGTAGGGAACAGGATGAAGTTGGAGCCATCTGTGGGCCAGCATTTTCATTTGATCAACTGACGTTATCTCGTTGACATCATTATGCTGTACGAATGTGTTCCATACTCGAGTCATCCTGGGTATGTATGATCTCAGATGGAGTGATGTTCTGGAGAAGGGTACAGCCAGAGTGAAGTTGCTACTTTCTGCCCGTCTTGTGGCTAAAAGCTTGTTTCACCGCTGTCCTCGAAGTGGATCCAAGTGTGGTATTTTGACAATATTGGCCTTGTACATAACAGTAAGGCCACCCACATCCCTCCTATGTTGAAGGCTCTGCTGAAATGACAGATCTATCCAGGATAGGGTCCAGGCGAGAGATGAGACGTCTTGTCTGTTCTCCTACTTCTCTCTCTTTCTCTCTCTCTCTTTCTCTCTCTCTCTCTCTCTCGTATGAATGATAATTGAGGTTCAGCTAAAGAGTGTTGCATACAAGATATAAGTCATGTGCAACAATTAGTAACTTTATTAATTAAGGATACTTCCGACACCACCCCTGGTGGGAGATCCATTTCCTTCGTAAAGTTTCTTAACGGGTCGTACGTGTCTTTATTTTTTTCTTACAATATTGTAAGTTTGATGAATGGAAATTGTATAAGCAGGTACAATGATTACTTATAGGCTGCAGAGGTATTCAGAACAGCAACCTGCAGTTGGGTCGGCTCCTGCTGAACGGTAACTGAGTAGGAGACTCGTGGTTTGGCAAAACAGGTTTTTCCTTCAATATTTTATATGGTTGCAGGGGTCTTGTCTCGGATTGGATTGGTAGTTGTCATGTGTGCTTGTCAGTTGAAGGCATCAACACAGTGGCTCACAAAACTGTTTTTGGTGCATATGCTTGAGGTGGTTACTATAGTTGATAACTTTTAAAAGACCTGTTCTATTAGTTATAGGAATTCTAATCAATTTTTTAATTAAATGTTTAAATTATTCTTTATTTGTACTTGTGAAGTCATAATCCATCGTATACTCTGTGGCCCTCGTGCCTCGTATTATATTGTGAAGACGCTTCAGAACTATACCTCATGCCTAGTATTGTGAAGGCACTTCAAAACTATACCTCATGCCTAGCTATATTGTGAAGACACTTCAAAACATACCTCATGCCTAGTATTATGAAGACACTTCAAAATTATACCTCATGCCTTGTAGTGAAGACACTTCAAAACTATACCTCATGCCTAGTATTCGTGAAGACACTTCAAAAATATACCTCATGCCTAGTATTGTGAAGACTCTTCAAAAATATACCTCATGCCTAGTATTATATTGTGAAACGCTTCAAAACTATGATGTGGTATACAATCGCTCTTGTACTGTATAGACTTTTTTGTGTTGCGCTGTGACTATAAAATCCATTTTGTATTGAGAGGACCAAATGTCTGCAATGTTGCGTCAGTACTCTTGTTCGATTGTGAAGATGCGATCCTAGGCAGGGAATGTGGGTTTGAAGAGCAATAGAACTGTTTTATGAGGTATTTAGCTATGTTGCCTAGGTGGTGATTGCAGTGGCATGGGTGGGTTATCAGACCGAGCGGGTATCATCTTGCCAGCGGTGATGAGTGCACTCGTTCACTGCTCGTCGCCAGTGGCTGGAGTTTATCATTGCTTCTCAAGTGGATGAACAAGTGGGTGCGATGGATTACGATACTCTGGCGGCACATTGACACTTGTAGCTCAGTGGTCTGCTTTTTGAGCTCACAAAAATATCATTTTAAAGGATTACAAGTGTCATTATCACATCTGCAAGGAAAATGATAGACTGGTGGATATAATTAAAACCTTCAAAAAGGGGCCATTAATAGTTTTTGACGCTTGTTTTCTCTAGACTAAGATATTGCCGTACACTAACAACCTCTTTTAAGGAAGGAAAAAATGCTGACCTGGAGAGTGTATAGGGAACTTTCACTGTTCTTTAAATTCAGTCAAACACCTAAATTACTGGGAAAGGTTGAAGTCCTTCCAACTGTACTCCTTGGAATGTAGGAGAGAAATTGCATCATACTTTATTCCTGGAAAATTCTGGAAGGGTTTATCCTAAATCTGCATACAGAAAATTTCACAAATTTCAGGTAAACACACCTTTCCTCTCATCTTTTCTCTATTACCCGCACTCCTCTCATCCTCTTTATTACCCGCACTCCTCTCATCCTCTTTATTACCCGCACTCCTCTCATCCTCTTTATTACCCGCACTCCTCTCATCCTCTTTATTACCCGCACTCCTCTCATCCTCTTTATTACCCGCACTCTCATCCTCTTTATTACCCGCACTCTCATCCTCTTTATTACCCGCACTCTCATCCTCTTTATTACCCGCACTCTCATCCTCTTTATTACCCGCACTCTCATCCTCTTTATTACCCGCACTCTCATCCTCTTCATTACCCGCACTCCTCTCATCCTTTCTCTATTACCCGCACTCCTCTCATCTTTTCTCTATTACCCGCACTCTTCTCATCCTTTCTCTATTACCCGCACTCCTCTCATCCTTTCTCTATTACCCGCACTCCTCTCATCCTTTCTCTATTACCCGCACTCCTCTCATCCTTTCTCTATTACCCGCACTCCTCTCATCCTTTCTCTATTACCCGCACTCCTCTCATCCTCTTTATTACCCGCACTCCTCTCATCCTCTTTATTACCCGCACTCTCATCCTCTTTATTACCTGCACTCCTCTCATCCTATTTACCCGCCCACTCCTCTCATCCTCTTTATTACCCGCACTCCTCTCATCCTCTTTACCCGCACTCCTCTCATCCTCTTTATTACCCGCACTCCTCTCATCCTCTTTATTACCCGCACTCTCATCCTCTTTATTACCCGCACTTCTCTCATCCTCTTTATTACCCGCACTCCTCTCATCCTCTTCATTACCCGCACTTCTCTCATCCTCTTTATTACCCGCACTCCTCTCATCCTCTTTATTACCCGCACTTCTCATCCTCTCTTTATTACCCGCACCTCCTCCTCATCCTCTTTATTACCCGCCTCTCTCCATCCTCCATCCCACACTCTCATCCTCTTCATTACCCGCACTCCTCCTCTCCATTTCCTTTCTACCCACTCTCATCCTCTTCATTACCCGCACCTCCTCTCATCCTTTCTCTACCCGCACTCCTCTCATCCTCTTTATTACCCGCACTCCTCTCATCCTCCATTACCCGCACTCTCATCCTCTTCATTACCCGCACTCCTCTCATCCTTTCTCTACCCGCACTCTCATCCTCTTCATTACCCGCACTCCTCTCATCCTTTCTCTACCCGCACTCCTCTCATTCTCTTTATTACCCGCACTCCTCTCATTCTCTATTACCCGCACTCTTCTCATCCTCTTTATTACCCGCACTCCCACCCTCTGTATTACCCGCACTCCTCTCATCCTCTATTACCCGCACTCCTCTCATCCTCTATTACCCGCACTCCTCTCATCCTCTATTACCCGCACTCCTCTCATCCTCTTTATTACCCGCACTCCCACCCTCTGTATTACCCGCACTCCTCTCATCCTCTGTATTACCCGCACTCTCATCCTCTATATTACCCGCACTCTCATCCTCTGTATTACCCGCACTCCTCTCATCCCTGTCTGTGCTTGTATGCTGTAGTAACAATATAATGCTGTAGTAACAATATAATGCTGTAGTAACAATATAATGCTGTAGTAACAATATAATGCTGTAGTAACAATATAATGCTGTAGTAACAATATAATGCTGTAATGTAATATAATGCAGTAGTAACAATATAATGCAGTAGTAACAATATAATGCAGTAGTAACAATATAATGCAGTAGTAACAATATAATGCAGTAGTAACAATATAATGCAGTAGTAACAATATAATGCTGTAGTAACAATATAATGCTGTAGTAACAATATAATGCTGTAGTAACAATATAATGCTGTAGTAACAATATAATGCTGTAGTAACAATATAATGCAGTAGTAACAATATAATGCTGTAGTAACAATATAATGCAGTAGTAACAATATAATGCTGTAGTAACAATATAATGCTGTAGTAACAATATAATGCAGTAGTAACAATATAATGCAGTAGTAACAATATAATGCAGTAGTAACAATATAATGCTGTAGTAACAATATAATGCAGTAGTAACAATATAATGCTGTAGTAACAATATAATGCAGTAGTAACAATATAATGCTGTAGTAACAATATAATGCAGTAGTAACAATATAATGCAGTAGTAACAATATAATGCAGTAGTAACAATATAATGCAGTAGTAACAATATAATGCAGTAGTAACAATATAATGCAGTACACAGCAAGTTCGTGAATGCGCCGTGCAACACAGTCGCCTTTGGATGACAGGTCTTGGAAAGTTTTAAGTTAAACTCTTAGTCCTCAAATACTTTTTTCACCAGTCCATTCTCTAGACTTCCACGTCATCTTTACTCGGCTTACGCTTTCCCTGTCCACATCCGCTGTCCTAGCGTCTCCTTTCCTCCTTGCCCCATCCCCCTTTCATTTCCCTTATCCCCCTTTCCTTTGTCCCTTTTCTTTTTAGTTACGCCCCTTTTGCCTAGCCCTAAACCTTCTCATCCCCGACACTGGACCCCAGTTAATGTGGTGATTGGCGGAGGAGGGGGGTGTGGGGGGATTTGAGATGATATACTTTTGAACCAGGCTCTCCTGGTGCTTGCCTGGTCAGCCAGGCTGTTGCTGTTGGCAGCCCACTGGTCCACATACCCATCACAGCCTACTTAGACTGATGAGGAACCCAGTACCCTCGCCTTATATTTGCCTTGTGGAACCGCTTGTTTTCTTTAGTCATTACTTAAATTTGCTCCAGTGTATTCTGGAAGGGGTCATTGAACAGGGTTCTTTCTCCCATCAGTTGCAGTGCTGAGGTGGTTCGCACTACCCAAAAGGGGTTGCACCGTCAGGTTGACCGCCTGGTGGTATATTGGGTAAAACATCCAATGGCTGTCAGGAAGCGGAAGTGTTACTGGAGGTCACCTGTGAATTCCAAAGTGGTGACTGTGAACTCTGCTTGGTCTTCCCAGTTCGCCGTTACTAGCCGAATTCTAGTAACGCCTCTGCTGTTACCGGTCTATTTTTTTTCTTTTTGCTAAACCTTGTTCGGTTAATTCTAAGAGGGCTATCTTGGAGGTGTGCTGTGGGTAGGGTAAGGATGTTTGACTGCGTGTTGCTGTAGTGTGTAATAGGAGACTAGGGGAGTCTTGGTTTTTCTTATTAGTTAACTATCGTGCAAAGCTTCCCGTGACGTTTAATCTGGGTTGTGGCCTCAATGTATCTGGTGAGAGGGACTGACTTCTCTCCCCATCATCTCTTGGACGGTGTTTGAGGATCGTCTTTATAAAGGACAAAAAGGCATAATACCATGACCAGAACAATGCACAGATAACCCGCACAGAGAGAGAGAGAGGGAAACGTATGATGACACTTCGGTCCGTCTTGGACCACTCAAGTCGTAAGCTTTTCTCTCCTATGTACGGGTTATTTGTGTTATGGGCAGTGGATGGGGACCATCTTCCCCTCAGTGCCGAGCCCTCGTGGTGATTTAGGCTAATTTATCTGAACATGATTTAAGGATAAAGATCTGTACTGGCAGGTCAAAAATTGAGGGTAGGGTTGATTTTGCAGTGATCGCGGTAAGGGTTATCATGCACAGTTACCAAATAAGTCCCAGTCTCTGCCCGTCCCATTCAGTATCCATCCCATTCACTACTCATCCCCTTTACTGCCCTTCCCACGCACTACTACCCACCACCCCCATTCACCACCTACCGGCCATCTCACAAACACCCTGGGTAATAAGTGCCTCTTTTCTCTGTACGACCGTCCGCCTCCTTTCTTGGCTGCTCAGGAAAGGGTAAGTAGCTCCGTGTGCTGGGCTACTTGCCAGGCACACAGGTGAGTAGATGGCGCTACAGTCAGTCACATGTGCTGGGAGATACTGCCGTCCCATCACACAGGTGCTGGGCGATACTGCTGTTCCATTACACGGGTGCTGGGAGACGCTACCATGACCACACGTGCTGGGAAATATTACTGTCACCATCACGGGCGCTGAGACGTTACCATCACCGCCACACGGGGGCGGAAAGCTTAACCCTTGAGGAGGCAGTAAAAGCAACCATAAAGCAGTGTTGGTGATTGGGCTGACGCCCGGGGGAAAGGGGAAGGGGGTGTTAGGGGAGGGTCGTAGTGCGGGCAAAGCGAGCTAAAAGGTGCTAGGTAGGAAGTTTAGGGGGTGAGACGAGTGGGGGAGGGGTTAGGTAGGGAGTTACTAGGAAGGAGCAAGTGTCGTTGGAGGGGTGTTTGTTACTAAAATTTCTTACTGCTGTTGGCACAGAGTGATGAATTTAATAAATGTAACAAGAATAACAGAATATGAGCACCAGTTGGAGTACATGAATGGTAGACTACGGTGCTCTTCACCTACTCCAAAGCTAAGGGAATGATCACCTCGTCTTTTGTATGTAGTTTTACAGTCTTCCTATTATGTCCTTGAATTTGTATTAGTAAAGCCACTGGATGACGAAACGTCTGGAAATAAAGATACCCAGATATTTTCTTAAGGCTAACATCTTGTTGATGTTCTTACTGACTCTTGTTCCATAGGGGTTACGAACCTGCTGCGCCAGTCCAGTGAATATTAAGAGGCTGGTCCTAGGGATGGAGTTAACCTCCCCCCCTCCCATCCTCAAACCCACTTTGGTAAGAGCAAAGACAAAGACAATACCCTCTCTTTCTTGATGATAATGGATGGTGTACTTTAAGGAAGGCCAGCCTGCGTTTCCTGGGTTGTGTAAAGAAACACAACTTCACACTCTTTACAACCATGCTGATGTATATCTCTTGTTACTTACAATGTACTCGTGTATGTTGGTATATATGACATATACTGTGTGTTGTTTTACATACTTGTTAATGGAATGTGTGTGTGTCGTTTTACACTTGCTGATGTGTGTACGTATCATTTTACTCAGGCTCATGTATACCTCGTTGTACGTGTGTTTGTGCAGATGTAGTCACTAAATTGTACTTGTAAGTTGTTTGTGAAGGGTCGAGACTCAACTCCTGGCCTCGCCTCGTGAACTACGTTGATCATCAGTAATTTCAGGCCTCTCAAGCCTTATCTCTATTCTTGAAGGTGTGTATTGAGTTTGCCTTCACAGTGAGTGTGTGAGGGGGAGGGGGAGGTTCGTCTCGTGGGGTGATGTATGTGTGATTGGTGCGATTATTTTCCACATTGGCTAATGCAAGTTTCGTTTGTTGTATTTAGCTTCGGCTAACCTTCAGACAGTCAAGACGCAAGGTGAAGAGGAGGATCGCGGTGGAGGAGCTTCAGAATAGCATAAATGAATAATAATCTGCTGTCTGGATTCTCTGCTTTGGTCTGCGCAGAGAATCCGTTGGTCGTACGTCACCTCGGGGATAAAAAAAAAAAAATTACACCCACGCAGATGTTGACTCGTGTCGTCACTACAACCATGACAGTACTATCTTGCTCACCTATCAGGGAACGGGGTTTCTCGTGTATGCTCACTGTCTCATACGGGTTTGGCGCTAGTTTCCGAATACAATAATAGCTCAATGGCCTGGAAGTTTTAGAACTCGGTTATCACGGTTTCGAGTTCTCCGTTCGGTGAGTTATTTACAGTCTTGTTGTGAATTCACCCTTGTTAATAACCTTTTATGTGAAAGTTGAACATAACTCTAATGTAATAGGCGGAACCTCCCTCTCTACATGTGTCTCGTGTGGTGTGCTGCTCCTTATACACTAAAATATATCATGTTTCCTCTATGTATAAAAGTGTTTTGGCACACGTGTGCTAACAGGTGTTCATGCCAGAGCAACGGGCATGGTGGGTGTCGACATGGCATGAGTAACCCAGTGGTGCTTCTCGTGTTGCACTCGTTGATGAATTAGACACTTTTGCAACACTTGAGTATCTTTATTTTGGAAACAGTTTCGCCAGCCAGTGGCTTCCTCAGTCCAGTACAGAGAAGAAGGGTTGAAGATCAGGAGGAGTTTGAGGTAATCAGTCCCTCACCCTGGAGTCGATCTTTTCAAGACTGATGGACTGAACAACTTAGCGGCTGGTTTTAGCTCTGCTATTAGTGTGGAAGTATGTCGCTAATAGCGACAACCTGGCTAAACAAGGAAGCGTATCCCCAGGACGGGGGTGCGAGAGAAGAAAAAAAAAGCCTCAAGCTTGATAAGGGTAACAAGTATGTGATTGTTATTTCAGTGAGCACTGGATGACTGATGGTTATGATCATAACCATAATGTTTAAAGGGGCGGACAGGTAAGCCAGCGGAAGGCCTCGGTCAGATGACCAAAAGCTCCAACTGCGGATCATCCTATGACTGAGACCCACTTCAGGAAATATTTGTCCTGTTTCTTGACAAACCTAATACCTACTAACCTACCTTCCCCATGCAGCAGATATAAGAAATATTACCAGATTGTGATTCATTCATTCTCTCTCTCTCTCTCTCTCTCTCTCTCTCTCTCTCTCTCTCTCTCTCTCTCTCTCTCTCTCTCTCTCTCTCTCTCTCTTTCTCTCTCTCTCTCTCTTTTCCTCCCTCCCTCTTCTCTGCCTCCTCCATCACTGAGTTACTTTGGCAATGGTTCTGCCACCTGGCGTCCGTCAGATTGGTGTGGGTCAAGGAGAGGCGACACACCAGGCAAAAGCTGTTGACTCACCCTCCCTCTTTTTCCTCTCATGACGCTTCCCTAGGATAGCTTCGTTTCTTCTAACTCCTTCCCCTCTTCTCCCTCCTCTTCCCTCCCACCGTCTGGTGGAGCAACCGCAGCAGCAGCTGTCTCCTGCGTCTGGCATGTTGTGTGATTGTCTCTCACTTGTAGGGGCTCCACGGAATGTCTTAGTTGGGGTTTATAACCTTGGCTTTCTCTACCATTCATTTACTTCATCTTGTTATTCTCACTATTTATTTTTCTTGTATTCTTATCCTCCACCTGTTCATCTTTACTCCCCTCTTCCTCTTTCCAGATTTTCTAGCACATGTGTCCATTTCTCAGTAGTACTGTAATAGGGAAATCAGAACTAAACCACATTAATATTACCATCTTTAACAATATTTAAACGTTGTAGTCATAACCTTGAGACATATGTTAATTATACTCTGTGATATTAAGCCAAGCAGTGAATCACCTTCATTATCAACACTTAAGCACATTTGTCTTTCCTCTCCATGTCTGCTTACCAGAACTCGTTTTTTTTTTCCTATCTGTTTGGGTTGACTTTAAAATTATGTAGTTTGTAGGTGCTGTTGTTATTTTGTCCTTCAGAATCTAACATCTTCCATACACAAATAACCCGTACATAGGAGACGTTTCGTTTCTACTTGGAGCATTAACTAGTCACACACTAACACACGAAGGTAAGGGAGACGCATATACGAGAGGATGGCAGTGAGAAAGAAGGAAGTGGAGACAGTACGTATTTGTAGAGGTAATGCTCGTAGTAGTAATAATAGGTGGCGACTGTCCCGCTACTCATTTACTCCAGCTACCCTTCATGGAAAGTGCCTTGATGCTAATGAAGGGCTCTTGATCTAATGAATTGGAGCTACTTTCCCCTAATTCTTATTTTTCAGACGTTGTGTAACTCGTGCGGGATCATAAAGCGACATGCAGGGGTCATTGAATCACACGTTCGTGTTTGTATTACCTGGAGTTTACCTGAAGAGAGTTCCGGGGGTCAACGCCCCCGCGGCCCGGTCTGTGACCAGGCCTCCTGGTGGATCAGAGCCTGATCAACCAGGCTGTTGCTGCTGGCTGCACGCAAACCAACGTACGAGCCACAGCTTGTCCAGTGCCAGCTTGAAGACTGCCAGGGGTCTGTTGGTAATCCCCCTTATGTATGCTGGGAGACAGTTGAACGGTCTCGGGCCCCTGACACTTATTGTATGGTCTCTTAACGTGCTAGTGACACCCCTGCTTTTCATTGGGGGGATGTTGCATCGTCTGCCAAGTCTTTTGCTTTCGTAGTGAGTGATTTTCATGTGCAAGTTCGGTACTAGTCCCTCTAGGATTTTCCAGGTGTATATAATCATGTATCTCTCCCTTCTGCGTTCCAGGGAATACAGGTTTAGGAACCTCAAGCGCTCCCAGTAATTGAGGTGTTTTATCTCCGTTATGCGCGCCGTGAAGGTTCTCTGTACATTTTCTAGGTCTCTCTAATGTGTTTTCTAAATTTCTTGAAGTCTTCCCAAATTTATACTGTCTGGCAAGAATAGTTATTAGGCATTGAGACGGCCGTAGGAGTGTGTCTAGAAGGCGCCTTCATCACAGTTTCAGATAATCGCCCAAAAGAGTGGCAGCTTAACATTTCTGAAGTATTATAAACATTGTCCTGAAACTCCACTGCTCGGTCATCACTTAGTACCTGTTAATACTTTGTCTTAAGACCTGTTAATCTCAGTAGTATCAGTTCCAGTAATGTCAGTGACTCATACTAACCGTTACTGATTTACCTCCTCCCTGCGTGAATCACTGTTACTGCTAACCTAGTATGATTTGAATGTCACTCGCCCTCCAGGCACTCGGCAGTGCAGTTCAAGTAGAGACATAAGAGAGGAGACAGGTCAGGCCTGGCGCCCCCATATATTCCAATTAATATACGTACTAGAACATCCAGCGTGAGTGTTTATTAACCAATCCATGTTCGAATCCCCACACGACATCAATATGTTGTCTTAATCAGTACAACTCTATTGATAAATATTTGTTATAACATTTCCCTGTACATCTTCAGTGTGAGATAAAGCTCCTGGCGAGCGAAACGTAGCTCGGGAGTAGAAAAACACTCGGAAATCAAAAGTACGGTCAGTACTGTTCCTTTTTCTTCGTATTGCGCTTCCTCTTCCTGCCGCTACTTTTCCTCCTGTTCATCATCCCCATCTGCTGTTCTTTGTTCACTGCTGCTGCGGCTTTCCTGTGCCAGATCAACCAGGCTGTGAAGGATTTGGGTCAGCGGGCCACCACCAGCAACAGCCTGGTTGACCAGGCAAACGCCAGACCAGCCTGGCCCATGGCCGAGCTCTGGGAGTAGGAAAACTCTCGGAACTCGTCAAAGGTACACAATGAACTTTTGTTCCGACAAATAACTGGAAATTGTGAAGGGGTCAGCTATATTTTAACCAGCTGTGGTTCGTACGTCGGGTTGTGTGTGGCCAACAGTAACAGCCTGGTTGATCAGGCCCTGATCCACCATGAGGCCTGGTCACAGACCGGGCTGCGGGGGCGTTGACCCCCGAAACCCTTTCCAGGTATATGCTAATATGTTCAGTAATAACCGAGAAGGAGACGGAAACATAGAAAGTTGATCTGTACATTTCGACCCCCCTTTTGGGTCCCTCTTCGACAGAGGATCCCAGAAGGGGGTCGAAATATACAAATTAATCGACTTCCTGTGTTGCTGTCGCTATGTGGGTTACTGTTGAACATTGAGAAGTGGTCATTACACTTTAGTTATTCACATGCTAATATATCTTCAATACAGCTGTTAAATCTAAATTATGATTCAACACGCTATTCAGATGTCGGAGTTTAATTAAGACCTCGCGGTTGTTGAGTCACTGAGCTATTGGTGAAAGATGCAGTGCTAAACTCCAGTGTTTGATGGGTTGTGACTTCAATCTGCCTTAAAAAGTAATCCCCGTAGTGAAGGAATTGCTAATACAGTGGTCCCTCGTTGTTCGTAATTAATGTAAATACAATTAATGTAAATACAATTAATCCGTTCCTGACACCCAGAAGTATTAAAACAAAAATTTTTTTAACATGAAATATACATGTAGTACATAAACAATACAATGGGAAATGATGAATGAAACATTAACAGCATAACACTTACCTTTATTGGAGATTCTTCTTAGTGTATGGGAGACTGGAGGAGAGAGAGTGGATTGTTTATAGTTTGGAAGGGGAATTCCCTTCCATCAACACCTCAGGTACCATTTGCTTTTCTGGGGTTGCTTCTCTTCTCTGTTTCTTAATGCCACTAGGACCACCTTGAGAGTCACTGGAGTCCTGTCTCACAAAATAACTGTGGAGAGAGCTCTGTTTCTGGCGTCTCTTTAACACTTCCCTAAAATGGCCCAAGACTTTGTCACTGTACATGTTGCCAACCTGGCTTGCAACAACATTGTTAGGGTGATGTTTCTCCATAAAGCTTTCCATCTTACCCCACATAGTAAAAATCTCTAATTTCTGAAGAAGGCACCTTCTTCCATCTCTCTTCCTCCTCCTCTGCAGCAAGATTCTGAGCTGCGATGTGTTGCTCTTCCTGCTGAAGTTCTTGCAGCTCCTCAGTGGTGAGCTCTTCATTGCGGTCTTCCACCAATTCTTCCCCATCCTCCAAACTCGCATCCAACCCCATGGAACTCCCCAGTGCCACAATTGATTTTACAACAGACATAGGCTCATTAGGGTCAGTCCCAAATTCTTCAAAATCCCTCTTGTCGACACAATCTGACCCATGCCTTACTATTAGATTTCCAAAACACACACATTTACTCTTCATAACATTGTTTTTCCTGAACACTCTGGGATTTACAGAATGGTACACTAGTAATGGCTTCACTTTGAAATCCCCACTAACATTAGCACAGAACATTAGCGTCATCCTGTCTTTCATAGGCTTGTGTCCTGGCATTGCCTTTTCCTCTTGTGTAATGAAGGCCCTCTTTGGCATTTTCTTCCAAAAGAGGCCTGTTTCGTCACAATTGAACACTTGTTCAGGTTTCAGTCCTTCAGCCTCTTATGTACTCCTGGAATTCATGCACATATTTTTCAGCCGCCTTGTGGTCCGAACTGGCAGCCTCACCATGCCTTACCACACTGTGTATGCCAGTACAGTTCTTAAATCTCTCAAACCAGCCTTTGCTGGCCTTAAATTCACTCACTTCACCACTATTTGCAGGCAATTTCTTTACCAAATCTTCATGCAACTGCCTAGCCTTTTCACAAATAAACGAAGTCATAAGAGTATCTCCTGCTAATTGTCTCTCATTTATCCACACCAATAATAACTTCTCAACCTCTTCCAGTACTGGTGATCTCATTTTTGTCAGCATAGTTACTCCCTCTGCAACAACAGCATCCTTTATTTCATTTTTCTTGGCCACTATGGAACATAAGGTTGTGTAGGGTTTCTTATTCATCCTGGACAGTTCGGCCACACTTGTACCACTTTCATATTGTTCAATGATGGTTTTCTTAAATTCAGTCGTATTTCTCACCTTCTTTACCACAGGCTTGGCACTAGGAGCTTTCTTTGGAGCCATGGTAGCTTATTTAGTACTTGCAAGCACTAAAATAAATGGAATATTATGAAATATTTCATTGGAGCACGTGAGGGGACCTTCGCTCACTTGTAAACAATGCCAGACTGACTGCCGCCCTGGCTCACGCCATGGGTACGCGTCCCGGACGAACTACGACTCGCGAGTCAACCTATGAAAAGCGAGTCCATGTTTATACGAAAATACCCCTATGATTGGCGAATTTTACGATTGCCGGGAACTACGAAAAGCGGGGGACCACTGTACTTTCATGTCTGTGGCACACTTACTGCTCGAGTGAGTAGCCACGTTCAAGAGGATCGCCAAGATATAATTGAATTAAGCATATACTGAACCTTTGAACTTGATGATTGTTTTTATTCGTAAAGGGAAAAAATGTTTAATGATAGGCATGTTTAATGGGCGCTTTGCTCAGACCTGTGGAAGCCAGTTGTCCTCAAGAGATTTGTTAAAGTCATACCATGAATTAAGGAAAGATCTTAGACTTCGCCTTACGAAAGCAGACAAAGCAAATGCGGTAGTAATTATGGACAAGGTAGATTATAGTAGAAAAAATGAACATGTTAAAAGACAGGAGGAACTTGCGTGCCCCTTGATAAAATGATGACCCCCCTCCGTGATTAAATTTATTTAGGAACAGGTACACACAAATAGTTACGCAAATTATTGTACAGAGTACAGTATGTTAAATTACCTGGAATAACCCCCCAAAAAAGACAGTGACTCGTTTCCATTGGGGTTCTTGACCCAAATAGTAGTAGTAATAGTAGTAGTAGTAGTAAGGGATCACATTGTCTTAATATGATTTATCAAATATGGGAGGATTGCTGGTTGTGGAGGTGGTTTGTTTGGGGGCTGTGTGAAGGTAGTGGTTGGAGGTTTGTGGGTATGTTGGGTGTAGTATGACAGGAGAGCCACATCCGGGAGAGGGGTGTCACACTACCCAAGCTGTTGACTCTCGTACTCTTCTCACTAAAGGAGGGAAGACCTACTTCCGGGGATGCATGAGTTTGGGGGGAGGGGGATTAAGAAGGGGTTGTCACCTGCTTTGTGGAATACCTGTGATTTGTTTCGAGAGTTTTTCTAACCTCCGCATCCTGATCAACCCGAGACGAGTGGTAATAATGGTAGAATTACCGACAATATTAGGTAAACGGACACAAATGCAACAAATGTGGCATTTTATTATGGCAACGTTTCGCTTTCCAGGAGCTTCGTCAAAACTCCTGGAGAGCAAAACGTTGCCAGAAGATGTCACATTAGTTGCATTTGTGTTCATTTACCTAACAAGCCGAGATAAACAAGGCTTTCTGAGGGTAGGCTGAAAAAAGTAGACGTGTAAAGATAACTGTATATAAGAATTTCTTATACCGTATACGTTCCTCCGCTGGGTCACCAACTGGCCGGGAGTACCGGAGAACCTCGTCCAGTCCTCCGTATACGTTCCTCCACTGGGTCACCAACTGGCCGGGAATACCGGAGAACCTCGTCCAGTCCTCCGTATACGTTCCTCCGCTGGGTCAACAACTGGCCGGGAGTACCGGAGAACCTCATCCAGTCCTCCGTTACGTTCCTCCGCTGGGTCAACAACTGGCCGGGAGTACCGGAGAACCTCATCCAGTCCTCCGTTACGTTCCTCCGCTGGGTCACCAACTGGCCGGGAGTACCGGAGAACCTCGTCCATGTCCGTATACGTTCATAAAGTATTTTACTCTTAACTTAGATTACAGCAAAAAGTTTACACCACTCATTACTAATATACAACTTAATGGGAACGCCAAAAACTAAACTCCTGCAATTGCAGCGAGTAAAAGCGGCATTATTTTAAAACTGGAAAAAATGTACATAACTCTTTACAAGAGCTGCAAGCATAATAGAGGTGGAAAATAGCTATAATAAACAGAGGTACGTCATCACACCGGGAAATATTCCAATAAGCAAGAGTCGAGACCTTTTTTTTTTAACACTCCTTTTTATAATGGTAATTAACCCATAATTATCTTCAAGAGAACTTCACAAAATTCTGCAAACTGTTCCTGGTGGACCAACTGCGTGCAGTGATCCGCCAGCAACCTGATTGACAAGGCCGTCAATCATGAGGTCCACTCAGAAACTTGGCGCAAGGGGGGGGGGAAATGATCCTCAGAACCATTACCCGGCAGACCAAGTAAGTCGACTCGGTAACCACGGGGTCAGCCAGGCTATTGTTGTCTGCGGTCCGCAGCCCCACCACCAACATTCCATCACTTGCCAGACGGAAGCTACTGTAGCGTCAGCATGACGTGAAAATGTAAAATAACGACATCGTGAACTGATCAGGAAATTCCTGTGAACGTGGAAGAAGGATGACTCCCCTACCTTTGATATACCTTTGGTGGGTTTGGAGCGTTTTCCTACTCTCGGGGCCCGACCCTGATCCAGGCTTATCTGGTGGTTGCCGGATCAACCAGGCTGTTGCTGGGCACTTGCTCTGATTAACACAGTTCCACTTGGAATAACAAAATGAAAAATCTCTTGGTTATGAGAAAGCTTCATTTTGAAAAGAAAGGAGGCATTCCTGGGGTTGGAAAGAGGGGAGGCGTTCCTGGGGTTGGAAAGAGAGGAGGCGTTCCTGGGGTTGGAAAGAGGGGAGGCATTCCTGGGGTTGGAAAGAGGGGAGGCGTTCCTGGGGTTGGAAAGAGGGGAGGCGTTCCTAGGGTTGGGAAGAGGGGAGGCGTTCCTGGGGTTGGAAAGAGGGGAGGCGTTCCTAGGGTTGGGAAGAGGGGAGGCGTTCCTGGGGTTGGAAAGAGGGGAGGCGTTCCTAGGGTTGGAAAGAGGGGAGGCGTTCCTGGGGTTGGAAAGAGGGGCGGCGTTCCTGGGGTTGGAAAGAGGGGAGGCGTTCCTGGGGTTGGAAAGAGGGGAGGCGTTCCTAGGGTTGGAAAGAGGGGAGGCGTTCCTAGGGTTGGAAAGAGGGGAGGCGTTCCTGGGGTTGGAAAGAGGGGAGGCGTTCCTAGGGTTGGAAAGAGGGGAGGCGTTCCTGGGGTTGGAAAGAGGGGAGGCGTTCCTAGGGTTGGAAAGAAGGGTGGTCTTCCTGGGGTTGGAAAGAAGGGTGGTCTTCCTGGGGTTGGAAAGAAGGGTGGTCCTCCTGGGGTAGGAAAGAAGGGTGGTCTTCCTGGGGTTGGAAAGAAGGGTGGTCCTCCTGGGGTAGGAAAGAAGGGTGGTCTTCCTGGGGTAGGAAAGAAGGGTGGTCTTCCTTTGGTAGGAAAGAAATAGGACCCTTGGAGTTTAAAACCCATTGTAATTTGTTGGATCAAAAGGAAGAATTCTTTTTGGAGTTTTCAGTGTTGGCGCATATCAGCAGCCGAGGGAGAGGCCGCAGCTGCTTGCTCAGCCGCACAGCTCAGATAACAGCCGATAATGAAAGTTCAGATGATGCCAGTGTGATAAGGGAAGGCCCTCCTGAACAAAGACTAATGATTACCTTATTGATAATGGAGAGATGACAATATTGACATGGGTTTAGCCTCTCCAGATTACATATTAATACGAGTTGTTACCAGCTGAAGAGTGCGGCCAGATGTGCTGTGCTCGCCACCAGGGAACTGCCTTGAGTCCCGCAAGAATTATAGCGGATACTGTAATTCTTGTGGGGAATTTACACAACAGCAAATTTCTTCCTGAAGATTTAACGCAGCAGCAGGTTTCAGCAAAGGCAGGAGCAGCAACAGGTTTCATCCTGAAGATTTTATACAGCGGTAGAGAAGATTTTTTCCTATCGCTCTGAGGAAGATATAAGCTGATAGGGCAGGGTAAGAGGAAGACTGGTGGGAAATGTTGGGGAGGAGGACAGTTTGAGAAGAGAGGAGACCGGCGTTCTGTGAAGCAAGACCAAGCAACTCTTCCCGAAATCATCCCCCACTTTCTGTCTCCCTTTCCACTCTGTCCCCCTCTACACAATTCCCCTCCTGCCACCCCTGCGATACTTCATCCTCCAGTCCCCTATTCTCCCACTCTCCCCCATCCAGCACAACCATAAATAATAGCTGGATGGATAAGAAGTCTGTGACTAAACAACGGTTGTCCGTGGTGACAATAATGGGTTGAAAATGAAAAGATACCATACATGGGGCCTAGTCTTTGAACCCATTGTGTACCTCTGTAATCTTAATGAGTACTTCCCTTCGGGTGCGTATAGGGTTCATCATAATACCATCAAATTACCTTACAGCGCTTTAATTGCCATTTTTGGCGTCATAGGGCTTGGACGGCTCATGTCAAACGTTAGGTGGTGGTTACTGTACTGGACGGACTGGACCACATGTCCTAGTGTGTGTGTGTGTGTGTGTGTGTGTGTGTGTGTGTGTGTGTGTGTAGCTGCCCTTACTTATTGCGTCCATTTCTCATGCACTATAGCGGATCCCCGTCAGTATAAGCAAGGTTACCTGGAGGTTATTTCGGGGATCAACGCCCCCGCGGCCCGGTCCATGACCAGGCCTCCCGATGGATCAGGGCCTGATCAACTAGGCTGTTACTGCTGGCCGCACGCAGTCCAACATACGAGCCACAGCCCGGCTGATCCGGCACTGACTTTAGGTATCTGTCCAGCTCTCTCTTGAAGGCAGCCAGGGGCTTATTAGCAATTCCCCTAATGCTTGATAGGAGGCTGTTGAACAGTCTTGGGCCCCGGGCACTTATGGTGTTTTCCCTTAGTGTACCAATGGCGTCCTTACTTTTTACTGGGGGCATTTTGCATCGTCTGTCCAGTCTTTTACTTTCGTAGGGAGTGATTTCTGTGTGCAGATTGCAAAAAAGGCCGTTGATGAGGAGAGATCGTATCAAGCTGTGTTGTGTTCGGTAATTAGCACCTCGAATGGTCAAGTTATCAAGCCACAAAGGTGAGGTTAGTTGCTCTTAGATCGATCTTCATCCGCCGACTAGCAAGGTGGGGCTGCGGTGACACGCTAAACAGTAGCGGATTTCCAACGGTCGGTGGCGAGAGGATCGCCTCTAACGGGACACAGACGTGTGATGTGCAGTGACTCAACCGGAAACTGGCCAAATGAAGTGGGCAGGGAAGCGGCAGTAACAGCAACAGCCACTGCCAATAATAATTATCCAGCAGCAGCAGCCTCCGCCAACAACATTATTGAGCAATAACAGCAGCAGCCGCAGGCATAATAATAATAATAATAATAATAATAATCAAACTCTAAATAATGAACAACTCATAGGAAGCAGCAGCAGCTACAATGAGTGTTACATGTGGCACTTGTCAACGAGACCCACCACGAGTTCGGAGGATCTTCATATCACATTTGTTCATCGCTACGCCTTCTTGTATTGAATTTTTAACATATTTCAGATAAGTTATCTTATTTGCTCTTCACGGTGTTTAAAACCCCGGAGTGATGCCTTGTGCTGTTTGTTTATTTTTATGAAAACTCAAAAGTAATTCCATGAATTATTTCAATTTGATATTCTCAGTCGCTTATTTTTGGGAGGAGCGTTAAATGGGGTAATCGTATATTTTGGGGGTGGGTGGGTTAATGGGGTATAAAGCCTATCCACTACTCGAGGGTCATTAAGGCTGTCCTTAACCTTTTTTCACCACCAGACAAAAATACTTTAATCCCTTTAATATGGGTTAAACTCTCAGTACATATACACTGAGAGAGAAAAAAATGTGTATATAGGGAGTGTTCGGGTAGGGAAGAGTTGTATTTGACTTACGAAATCGTAATGACACGATTGCAAACAAACCATACCACGGGTGGGGATAGAACACGCGATCAGAGAGTCTCTAAACTTCAGACCGTCGCGTTAGCCACTGGACCAGCTAGCCACAATAAGATTCGTCCAACTAGGTATATTTCTACACCATAGGTTAGCATAGGCACCACTGTGACCACAAATGCAAGTTTTTACAGACGAATCTCCAGCTAGCGTGGCCGTGACGAACTCTAGGGAACTTGAGCTAGAGTTCGTCACGGCCACGCTAGCTGGAGATTCGTCTGTAAAAACTTGCATTTGTGGTCACAGTGGTGCCTATGCTAACCTTCCTATGGTGTAGAAATATACCTAGTTGGACGAATCTTATTGTGGCTAGCTGGTCTAGTGGCTAACGCGACGGTCTGGAGTTTTGAGACTCTGATCGCGGGTTCTATCCCCGCCCGTGGTATGGTTTAAGAGTTGTATTTCTTCTGTAATCCCACTCACTTTGCTGCTTAATCTTTGAGCTGTTTTTACTGGTTCTGACCTCACTGGTTCAGTCCTATTTGTTCATTGGTGCGAGTCCGATGCTTCCGCTTCTAACTGGGTCTTAGAGCCTTAGGATCGGAAGTTAAACTGCAGTGTACCAAAATGAGGCAGTGAGGAGTTTTTACTGCCTGCCCGCAGAGGTGTAGTTACTAGTTGTCAAATGCACTTATCAATAGACAATTTGCCTGTGTGTGTGTGTGTGTGTGTGTGTGTGTGTGTGTGTGTGTGTGTGTGTGTGTGTGTGTGTGTGTGTGTGTGTGTGTGTGGTGTACTCGCCTATTTGTGTGTGTGTTTGTGTACTTAGGTATTTGTGGTTGCAGGGGCGAGTCTTAGCTCCTGGCCCCGCTTCTTTACTAAGTTGTGTGTGTATCCTGGGGAAGGCCACAGGTGTTGAAAAACTGGGAGGTGGGGGTGTTGACAGGTGTTCAGATACATTACCGTTGGGTCACAAGTGTGCGAGTGGTGTTATGTTGACCACATGCTGGGGAGTGCTTGAATATGCATATGTTGTAATTTATATGTTAGGTCACATGCTCTAGTGTGCCTGTAAATGTTCATGTACTCACCTAGTTGTTCCTGAAGGGGTCGATTCATAGCTTCTAGCTCAACTAATTGTTGTTAGTTACGTGACCATTGACGTCTTTGGTCCCAGACTGCTCTGGGACCTCCACATGGGATGGTTGGTCATCGTCTTTGGAGTGTTAGCGTCACAGACTGCCCAGCTGTGTTGTTGTTCACTCCAGTCGCGCTGCCATAATCAGTGTTACGGGGGTCAGAAGTGGCGATGGCCTCATTATAGATAATCATTGTCATTACTTATAATTATTGTTTAGGTAAGGTTCATGATTATATATAATGATTATTTATTATACTCCTTTACGGCTACCAATTTTACAGTTCTTTGCGGATATTGATCGTATATAATAATCACCAAGGTGGTTTTAATTTGTCTACCTGAACTATGGAGATATGCTAAAATAACTGAATCTCAACATAATGAAAACAAGGCTCAGAGGGGATATAGTCACGACATAGAATATGCTCAGAACGGCACCGTTTGAAAGGTATGGGACGAAGTACAAGGAAACGCCCGCTCCAGTGCAGTGGTGAAATAGAAAGCTTCCTTTACACACACATTTATGAAACTGAATCTGTCTTCCTGATATAAGCCACGCTTTTTTTCTTTCATGTTAGGGACCCATTCCCATTATATAAGGTGATTCTCTTCGAAAATTATCCATTTTTTCCCTGATCTTTGTTTTTGATTCTCTTCCCTTGCAACTTTAATAGTATCGTTTAGCTTTTCTTATTTTTTTTATCACTTAATTGAAACAAATTGGTCTAAGGTGACCTTGATCTATGATGCACCAGTAAATGCTTCTCTTCTCTCCCAAGAGAGAAGAGAAGCATTTACTCTTGTATTCATCCATTTTACTCTTGTATTCATCCATTTTACTCTTGTATTCATCCATTTTACTCTTGTATTCATCCATTTTACTCTTGTATTCATCCATTTTACTCCTGTATTCATCCATTTTGCTCTTGTATTCATCCATTTTACTCTTGTATTCATCCATTTTACTCTTGTATTCATCCATTTTACTCTTGTATTCATCCATTTAGGAAAACCCTTATTTTATTTACTTTCTCTGGACTACTGCTTCATCAGTGACGGGTAAATCACCAGCCATTACTAAGTCACCTGAAACTGTAATGTCCCTTGTGAGCTTTGAGTCTCCGTTATAATTTCCTGGTCACACCTGAGTGTCAGGTGAATGTTGAGTCGCTAGTACATCTAATTTCTCTGGAGAAAATACGTTCTTTGGCCAGCCTTGTTCATTATTCAGAAAAAATGTCATACTGGTGCAGCGGTCTGCTAGCAGCGACAGCTCGGTTGACCAGGCAAGTTCCAGACAAGCCTCGCCAGGGCCAGGCTGCGGGAGCAGGAAAACTCGAAATGTGTGAAAAGTTTTATTCGTTTCTGTGTGCAAGGTCCTTGTCAGTAGAATCGCCAGGTGGGTTGCCCCGGTCATCGCTTACACAGGTGCTGCTCCACTCGATTATCATCTGCAGAGCGAAAATCTGGGACCTTTACTGCTTTATCCTCATCATCATACTCCCAGTTGATATTAAATGTATTGTATTTGTGCTCACTTGCATCAAACTCTTTCGTGATCTCTTAGTTGTTGTTTTTTCTAGTTTTGTCTTAGTACATTGGCCAAAACTCTATCGAAATACATGTGACTTGATCTGACTTGACCCGACTTTACCTCGACTGCCGCTTCATCTCCCAGTGCTCTGACTTAACGTAACTTTGACCTCTCCTGTTTTTTACTTTATCATAAACAAGGGGATAGTTAAAGATATAGAGTGGTTATAGTACCACCGTCGGACGTGATATGTCTTATTTAGGAATCTACAAATGGTTTTGGGAGTAATATAACTGTACAGGGGGTTCTTAGGGCACATAGATGCTTTGGCTTTTTCGTTTGCATATAGTGCACATACAACTCGAGTAATCCATTCATTAATATGTGATTTATTTCCACTGTGGGTCTAAAATCACCAGAACAAAGATTAGGATACATTTTGGCATCATAAGTACTGATTTTTATATGTAAATGAATCTTACATAAGGATCAATTTGTCATTGCTTACCAGTGAAGCGCTCCGTCAGAGCCAGAGTTTCTTGGAGTGTCTCGGCTCGTCCCCTGAGAGGACCTTCCTGAAACATTTGAGGCAGGCAGAGTGTATTCTCGGAAATTCCCGTGTTTTCCTGCAGGTGCTCTCTCGCCGCTTCACTTTCACGACCGCCACCACTACGAGAATGGTGACCAGAAGGTCCCCAGTCGCTTGTAAAATTTATGTGTATACATGTATATATAAAATGCTGTGAAAGATACGGGAACGGTCATAAGAGCAAAAAGTATCTTAGGTCACATCTGTAACATACTAGAAACGCATTCAAAAGGTTAGGTGAGGTAAGGTTCGTCGGGAAAAAAAGACAAGCGTTTCCTGACGCTGGTCTTAGTAATATGATGACCCGCACCTGGAGCTTTTGATCATCTGACCGAGGCCTTTCGCTATCTTACCGGTCCACCCCTTTAAAGATTACATCAAAAACCCTCCAGTATTTCTACGATGGAACGTTCAAGAGTAATTAATACAGCCAGTGGCTTATCCAATATTTTGGATGAATTTTAACAACTTTGTAGCGATATATTCCCTCGGCGGCCGAGTGACCCTTCTAATGAACTTTGTCCTTGTTTATTTTTCAGGTAAGACGGAGAAGACCTGGAAACTGCTGCTTGCAAACACACTTGTGAGTCAAGTTTTTATTTGTTCGTGTGTTCATGTTGCTTTTGTCCTCTTTGTATTTGTGTAACCCACAAGTTGCCACTGGCAAATAAGTTAAGTGAGGCAGTTGTGGTGTTGATCCCAGGCGTTGGTTACAGCCCCTGAGGGTGACGTTCTCCTGCAGAAGTAAGCTAGTCGGTATTCTACTCTCTTGCCAACCCTTCCTCTTCCTCCTGTTCTGCCTCGTAGAATGTTGCTGCTGCTACTTGTTCCTGCTCCTCCTGGATGTTGCTGCTTCTTGCTCCTGCTTCTCTTGGATGTTGCTTTTCCTTCTTGCTCCTGCTACTCCTGGATATTACTTTTGCTCCTTGCTCCTGCTTCTCTTGGATGTTGTGCTACTGTTCTTGGATGTTGCTGCTGCTCCTTGTTCCTGCTTCTCTTCGATGTTGCTCCTGCCGCTCCTTGCTCCTGCTCCTCTAGGATGCTGCTTCTCACCCTCTTTCCTCCTCCCTCATGGTAGTGGTGAAGGACCTTAGTTTGTTATTGCTCCCGAGAGCTGATTTCACTCTTGAGGGCTAGTCAGTATTCTTCTTCCTCGCAACGCATTCTTTCCCCTCTTTTTTCTTATACATCTCTTCTGTGCCTTATTTTCTTCTATACCTCTTTTCCTTTCTTTAGTCATTCCCATTTTTCTTGTAAACTTCCGCTTTATTTCTTTTAGGCTTCTTCTCCTATGCCTTTTCTTCCCCTCCTCCTCCTTGCGCCACTTCCTCCTAACTTCATCTCCTTCCCACTGGTTGGTGATGATAGTGGTGGCTGGTGGTGGACACTAAAGCAGTGACTGGAGCCAGCACGCCCCACATGTGGTTTGGTAAATTGCACGTAATCTGCTGTGGTCGTGGGCTGGCTCTGTTTGGTGCCGTTCTCTTGGCCCTGAAGGCGTGGCCTCCTGTGTGTGTCCTGGGGGGGGGGGGGTTTAAGCCTCTTCCCCCCCTCCTATCCATGTATTCTTATGTAGGGTGGCACTCTAGAACGTGCTCCTTTCCCTTCCTCACCCCTTCCTCTGTGAGGCACCGGTCATTCAGAGTACGACTGCCTTGTCATTCCTAACAGAATTTTTTGACATTCTATTTTCTTGCTGTCATTGTCTCCCTATACCTTTCCTCCCTCCCTCCCCCTTCCCCACCTTAACACGCTAATTTCCATCACCCTATTCTCAGCTCCCTTTCCCGCTGTCATTTTTCCCTTCCTCTTCCATTGTAGCTGTCATATTTTCTCCTTTCTCGCCCTTTCCTCTTGTCAGCTTTTCCCCCTCCTCTTCCTCTTTCTTGTTACGTCTCTTCACTCAAGTTTCACATTGTTTCACCTTGAGACAGGGGTGTGTACATTGTATTAAGTTGTATCCATGCAGTAATAGGTAAAACATCTTTCACTATCTTACTCTTCCCACACTAAAGGTACGTTAAGGCAAGAAAATATTTAGTTTTATTTAAGTGTGACATTATTCCGGTGAAGGTAGTCTGCTGCGTAATTGTCTCAAACACAAAGCACACAAAAATTCTTTTTTGGTAGGACAGAAAGTCTTGGAGTTTTTATTCGGGCTTGTTCCCTGTTTCATTGCATCTCCGTAAGTTTTTTTTTTTTTTACCTATTTTCTTCGTGTTACTTTCACCTTCTCTTCCCTAGTATTTCTTCTCTGCCTTTTCAGAGATATCCTGTTAGCAAAACTACCTATTTCTAACATGGCAAAAAAGAGGGCTATTATCTCTAGATAAACTAGTAAAACAAATTACTGTAGTTAAATTTCAATGGGGTCCTCCACAAGGCTGCGATCCACAACACCCTGCTGACTTCCAAGTGTCCATGTGCTGCTAGGTCAGCATGAGCAGTTTGGGCAGGGAGTCTAATTCAGGCCTCTTCGATTGTTAGCTGAACACACTATCGCTGAAGAACAGTTACGATAAGTGCCGAAGTTAGCGCTCGTTTGCTTCCCTTTTGGGGATTCATTAGTTTTACAGAGGCTGTGTATCACGGTGGGTTGGGTGAGTTTTGCCACCCGTTTTTGCCTGTAAATTTATGTATTTTTGATGGCCTAAAAGTACTGGCAGTTCCCAGGAAGAGTGGGTTGCTGCAAGTGCCTGGGGGTTGAACCTCTTGCAAGTCGAGAGTTTCTTCGGCCACTTCCAGCTTTTGAGATCCTTGGCAATAAAAAAATGTTATATATAAAGATAAGACACTGACGAACGAGGGAACATGACTTAAATAGTTCTTTTTTTATTAAATGCTTCTCTTGCCGTTGTCTCTGCAAATGAATAAATTCGCTAGGGGAAACTGTAGTTTTTTAAATTAAGCCCGAGACCAAATGCTCACGTTAAAATTAACGACACTAATAAGCTGGTTTCAACGACATTATCACATCATATTAATTCGCAGCACCACAAGCTCTCGTAAACGGCTGACACAACTCAAATTTCACTTCATTTATTTTTCGCTAAACTTTTGGTTTACATTCAAGATATCAAATATTCAACAAGTTCCTAAATTTGAAGCTCCCTTTCAGCTTGAGACCGACCGAAAAAAACACTCCAGCCTCCCATTTTTCCTCTATCTAAATTTGAGACCTTGAACTAAAGGCCTGAGCCAAACAGTCCACCTAGCCTCCCTCTAGTTTGACTTGCCTGCAGGTACTGACGCTCCAGAATCGGTGGCTATTTAGTATCTGGAATTACTTGCACTGTCTAGGAAGAGCGAGTGACTCTAGGGGCGGAGCGAAGGATGCCTTCTAACTCTTCAGGATTTCTCTTGAAAAAGTTTTGCAAACCATTCGTGATCAGCCGGGCTTACGTCGGACTTCTTAGTGTATCAAACAGTAATAATTTGATGGAACTGTGAAGTAGGATGCCCGAGGAAAGACGGTCCTTGAGGGGTGATGATCCTTCCTAACATAAGGTTATAGGCAGATATCCTTATACTTCCTTTCAAGGCATGGAAGAATCCGAGCTAGAAAATATATAGATCATTTACTGTTCTTGTAGACTTGTTCAAGATTTTAACTAATAGGCCAATAGGGCCGCCTCTGCTCTCTAGCATGGGGTAGAGAGGAGAGATCTCACCATCTGTACATGGGGGAGAAATACTTGAGGGCCAGCTGTTGACGTTTTCAAATGTATATATACAGCCAATCAATGGCCAGAACCACGTCCAGTGTTGCATCTCTTAATGGTTCCGGGATCATCGTCCTCGCGGCCCGCTTTCACACCACGACTCCTAAATTGGAAAGGAAATATTTCATAAATAGGAACTATTAATAATCACAGTGTATGGTGAACGTTTGCAAGATTTACCGGAAACCTCAGTTGTTCATAGTGGCAGTACAGCAATCTTTCCAGAGAATATCTTAACGTTTCACACTCAAATGGCGTAACAGTACGCTTCCTTAGTGGTCGTTTTTTAGGAACGTACTTCCGGTGTATAAGATTTCCAGTAGATGCTATCCGCGTCCTTACGTCAAGGCAACTATCTGTGGCAGTAGTGACCACGCCTACACTCTTAGCAAGCCCGTTCACTACCACAACAAAAGACTCTGCTCTCGACACGAGAATTCTAGTGGGTATTGTGCGTGGTGTGTGCGTATGCATGGACTCCTGGTGAGGACGCCAGCTGACAGCTGAAGAGTGTGCTCCACTGATTCAATTTCCCTGTGCACTATCGCAGTCCGGACTCGTTACCGTTGGACCGTCCAGTCCAGTAGCAGCATCACCCAGGGATGTGTGTGTAGGGAGGATCTTCGGGATATGCAGCTTCCAGCTGGAGAGGAGCTTGAAAATGAGTTTTAGAGGGTTAGAGCTCTTGTGGTATTAAGATGAATTATGTCATCGGCTCTGGTGGCGGAGGTATTACTGGCACGTAGTTAGGTGTGCCAGGAGAATGGCTCCTGGACTATGTAGTTGAAGGACTGCTTATTAGACTAAGATGGGTGGGATGGCCAGTGGTTATTGCTTTTGGTGGGTGCCTGAGACAGTGTTACACCTTTAGCCCCCCCCCCCTCTCTCTCTCTCTCTCTCTCTCTCTCTCTCACACACACACACACACACACACACACACACACATATACACACACACACACACACACATATACACACACACACACACACACACACACACACACACACCACACACACACACACGCACACTGTTTTCTCTCGGTCTTCCCTACCCCCTGATCTAATGTCTTGAGTACAATACACTACGAATCTGATCCTTTATCAGTGAAAGGGGCTCGAGGAATGTAAAGCACTAGGGGGCGGGTTGTAGATGGCCAGGCAGGAATACTCTGAAGAGGAGCAGTAGCAGTGGCTGCAGCAGCAGAAGGAAGCAGAAGCGGGTGACTAAGCTTGAATGGGTATTTGGTGGTGGGTGGAGCATTACTAGGATCGTTTGGAGATAGAAAATGGGTAGTGATAGGGATGCTTCTCACTGTGTGACCATATTGGCACAAAAAAAAAGACCTAAAAAATATAAAAACGGGAACAGATGGAGGTAAAGAGGAAGATAGGGAGAAAGGTAGATAATTCTCTTTCTGTTTAGATAGAGAGGGAGGGAGAAGATAGATTAAATAGGTACGATGAGAGGGAGGTTGGTACGAAGGTAGATGATAAGGGAGGAGGAGGAGATACATAGGTGAGGAGGGGAGCCAGGCAAGCAGAAAGATTACCTGTAGACTTTTGGGTTACCTGGATTCGCTTCCGGAGGTCATCGTACCCACGGCCCGGTCCCGGACCAAGGCCTCCTGGTTGCTGGCCTTTATTGATCAAGCTGCTAGTGCCCGCCTGCTGATCGCAGTCCAACGTATGCACCATAACCCGGATGATCAGGACCTGTTTTTTGAGGAATCTGTCGAGTTCCTCTTGAAAACAGCTCAAGATGAAAGATTTTAACACTATGAAATCTGTTCTGTGTGATGGAATATAGTAAGGAAACAGTTAAGTTTTGTTCCCACTGTGTGACCTGTATAGACTAGGGTGCCATTACATTACTGATGTATCCAGTTTTGCTAAAAAAAAATAAATTGTCAACAGTCCCTTTCACTCGTTAAAACCTCCACTATCATCACGACTCTCACATTCACCACCACATCGCAACCCGATATCATATAGATTCTAATCACTATAACCCCACTCCACCAAAAGTCGCCAGCTTCGCCCCTCTCACCATACCCTGCTTTTCCCTCTCATCCTTCACTCATACTCTTCCCTCATCCCCCATCCTTACGCTCTCCACCCTCAAACTGAGTCAAAAGCTTTTCAGAATCATTTATAAAAAGTTGTCGTCTTCACCGTGGAAAATCTTTGCTCTTTCCTCACATCTTTGGCCTGGCACTACTCCCTCCAGCGCTCGCTGCTAACATTTCACACTTGTTAATTGAACACTCGCCCAAGCCTTTTGCTGAACTCCTTTAACCGTTCAGTTGCCTCGTTCGTTCCCCACCGTTGACTTTAGACGGTGTTGGGGATGGTGGCATTGTTGTTGTTATTGTTTGTCAAGAAGCAGAGCTGTTGTGGAACGAAGGTTGCCGCTCGTTGCCAGGGCTGCCACGGAGCGAGGGTTGCCACTCGTTGCCAGGGCTGCCACGGAGCGAGGGTTGCCACTCGTTGCCAGGGCTGCCACGGAGCGAGGGTTGCCGCTCGTTGCCAGGGCTGCCACGGAGCGAGGGTTGCCACTCGTTGCCAGGGCTGCCACGGAGCGAGGGTTGCCACTCGTTGCCAGGGCTGCCACGGAGCGAGGGTTGCCACTCGTTGCCAGGGCTGCCACGGAGCGAGGGTTGCCGCTCGTTGCCAGGGCTGCCACGGAGCGAGGGTTGCCACTCGTTGCCAGGGCTGCCACGGAGCGAGGGTTGCCACTCGTTGCCAGGGCTGCCACGGAGCGAGGGTTGCCGCTCGTTGCCAGGGCTGCCACGGAGCGAGGGTTGCCACTCGTTGCCAGGGCTGCCACGGAGCGAGGGTTGCCACTCGTTGCCAGGGCTGCCACGGAGCGAGGGTTGCCACTCGTTGCCAGGGCTGCCACGGAGCGAGGGTTGCCACTCGTTGCCAGGGCTGCCACGGAGCGAGGGTTGCCGCTCGTTGCCAGGGCTGCCACGGAGCGAGGGTTGCCACTCGTTGCCAGGGCTGCCACGGAGCGAGGGTTGCCGCTCGTTGCCAGGGCTGCCACGGAGCGAGGGTTGCCACTCGTTGCCAGGGCTGCCACGGAGCGAGGGTTGCCACTCGTTGCCAGGGCTGCCACGGAGCGAGGGTTGCCGCTCGTTGCCAGGGCTGCCACGGAGCGAGGGTTGCCGCTCGTTGCCAGGGCTGCCACGGAGCGAGGGTTGCCACTCGTTGCCAGGGCTGCCACGGAGCGAGGGTTGCCACTCGTTGCCAGGGCTGCCACGGAGCGAGGGTTGCCGCTCGTTGCCAGGGCTGCCACGGAGCGAGGGTTGCCACTCGTTGCCAGGGCTGCCACGGAGCGAGGGTTGCCACTCGTTGCCAGGGCTGCCACGGAGCGAGGGTTGCCACTCGTTGCCAGGGCTGCCACGGAGCGAGGGTTGCCACTCGTTGCCAGGGCTGCCACGGAGCGAGGGTTGCCACTCGTTGCCAGGGCTGCCACGGAGCGAGGGTTGCCACTCGTTGCCAGGGCTGCCACGGAGCGAGGGTTGCCACTCGTTGCCAGGGCTGCCACGGAGCGAGGGTTGCCACTCGTTGCCAGGGCTGCCACGGAGCGAGGGTTGCCACTCGTTGCCAGGGCTGCCACGGAGCGAGGGTTGCCACTCGTTGCCAGGGCTGCCACGGAGCGAGGGTTGCCACTCGTTGCCAGGGCTGCCACGGAGCGAGGGTTGCTACTCGTTGCCAGGGCTGCCACGGAGCGAGGGTTGCCACTCGTTGCCAGGGCTGCCACGGAGCGAGGGTTGCCACTCGTTGCCAGGGCTGCCACGGAGCGAGGGTTGCCACTCGTTGCCAGGGCTGCCACGGAGCGAGGGTTGCCACTCGTTGCCAGGGCTGCCACGGAGCGAGGGTTGCCACTCGTTGCCAGGGCTGCCACGGAGCGAGGGTTGCCACTCGTTGCCAGGGCTGCCACGGAGCGAGGGTTGCCACTCGTTGCCAGGGCTGCCACGGAGCGAGGGTTGCCACTCGTTGCCAGGGCTGCCACGGAGCGAGGGTTGCCACTCGTTGCCAGGGCTGCCACGGAGCGAGGGTTGCCACTCGTTGCCAGGGCTGCCACGGAGCGAGGGTTGCCACTCGTTGCCAGGGCTGCCACGGAGCGAGGGTTGCCACTCGTTGCCAGGGCTGCCACGGAGCGAGGGTTGCCACTCGTTGCCAGGGCTGCCACGGAGCGAGGGTTGCCACTCGTTGCCAGGGCTGCCACGGAGAGAGGGTTGCCACTCGTTGCCAGGGCTGCCACGGAGCGAGGGTTGCCACTCGTTGCCAGGGCTGCCACGGAGCGAGGGTTGCCACTCGTTGCCAGGGCTGCCACGGAGCGAGGGTTGCCACTCGTTGCCAGGGCTGCCACGGAGCGAGGGTTGCCACTCGTTGCCAGGGCTGCCACGGAGCGAGGGTTGCCACTCGTTGCCAGGGCTGCCACGGAGCGAGGGTTGCCACTCGTTGCCAGGGCTGCCACGGAGCGAGGGTTGCCACTCGTTGCCAGGGCTGCCACGGAGCGAGGGTTGCCACTCGTTGCCAGGGCTGCCACGGAGCGAGGGTTGCCACTCGTTGCCAGGGCTGCCACGGAGCGAGGGTTGCCACTCGTTGCCAGGGCTGCCACGGAGCGAGGGTTGCCACTCGTTGCCAGGGCTGCCACGGAGCGAGGGTTGCCACTCGTTGCCAGGGCTGCCACGGAGCGAGGGTTGCCACTCGTTGCCAGGGCTGCCACGGAGCGAGGGTTGCCACTCGTTGCCAGGGCTGCCACGGAGCGAGGGTTGCCACTCGTTGCCAGGGCTGCCACGGAGCGAGGGTTGCCACTCGTTGCCAGGGCTGCCACGGAGCGAGGGTTGCCACTCGTTGCCAGGGCTGCCACGGAGCGAGGGTTGCCACTCGTTGCCAGGGCTGCCACGGAGCGAGGGTTGCCACTCGTTGCCAGGGCTGCCACGGAGCGAGGGTTGCCACTCGTTGCCAGGGCTGCCACGGAGCGAGGGTTGCCACTCGTTGCCAGGGCTGCCACGGAGCGAGGGTTGCCACTCGTTGCCAGGGCTGCCACGGAGCGAGGGTTGCCACTCGTTGCCAGGGCTGCCACGGAGCGAGGGTTGCCACTCGTTGCCAGGGCTGCCACGGAGCGAGGGTTGCCACTCGTTGCCAGGGCTGCCACGGAGCGAGGGTTGCCACTCGTTGCCAGGGCTGCCACGGAGCGAGGGTTGCCACTCGTTGCCAGGGCTGCCACGGAGCGAGGGTTGCCACTCGTTGCCAGGGCTGCCACGGAGCGAGGGTTGCCACTCGTTGCCAGGGCTGCCACGGAGCGAGGGTTGCCACTCGTTGCCAGGGCTGCCACGGAGCGAGGGTTGCCACTAGTTGCCAGGGCTGCCACGGAGCGAGGGTTGCCACTCGTTGCCAGGGCTGCCACGGAGCGAGGGTTGCCACTCGTTGCCAGGGCTGCCACGGAGCGAGGGTTGCCACTCGTTGCCAGGGCTGCCACGGAGCGAGGGTTGCCACTCGTTGCCAGGGCTGCCACGGAGCGAGGGTTGCCACTCGTTGCCAGGGCTGCCACGGAGCGAGGGTTGCCACTCGTTGCCAGGGCTGCCACGGAGCGAGGGTTGCCACTCGTTGCCAGGGCTGCCACGGAGCGAGGGTTGCCACTCGTTGCCAGGGCTGCCACGGAGCGAGGGTTGCCACTCGTTGCCAGGGCTGCCACGGAGCGAGGGTTGCCACTCGTTGCCAGGGCTGCCACGGAGCGAGGGTTGCCACTCGTTGCCAGGGCTGCCACGGAGCGAGGGTTGCCACTCGTTGCCAGGGCTGCCACGGAGCGAGGGTTGCCACTCGTTGCCAGGGCTGCCACGGAGCGAGGGTTGCCACTCGTTGCCAGGGCTGCCACGGAGCGAGGGTTGCCACTCGTTGCCAGGGCTGCCACGGAGCGAGGGTTGCCACTCGTTGCCAGGGCTGCCACGGAGCGAGGGTTGCCACTCGTTGCCAGGGCTGCCACGGAGCGAGGGTTGCCACTCGTTGCCAGGGCTGCCACGGAGCGAGGGTTGCCACTCGTTGCCAGGGCTGCCACGGAGCGAGGGTTGCCACTCGTTGCCAGGGCTGCCACGGAGCGAGGGTTGCCACTCGTTGCCAGGGCTGCCACGGAGCGAGGGTTGCCACTCGTTGCCAGGGCTGCCACGGAGCGAGGGTTGCCACTCGTTGCCAGGGCTGCCACGGAGCGAGGGTTGCCACTCGTTGCCAGGGCTGCCACGGAGCGAGGGTTGCCACTCGTTGCCAGGGCTGCCACGGAGCGAGGGTTGCCACTCGTTGCCAGGGCTGCCACGGAGCGAGGGTTGCCACTCGTTGCCAGGGCTGCCACGGAGCGAAGGTTGCCACTCGTTGCCAGGGCTGCCACGGAGCGAGGGTTGCCACTCGTTGCCAGGGCTGCCACGGAGCGAGGGTTGCCACTCGTTGCCAGGGCTGCCACCGTTGGCTACAGATTTTCTACACTGAAAACGGTAAGTCGTTCGTTTTACTTGATCGTGGACAAGGTAACCTGCACATCATATATTGTTAATTACGGTGTTGTGCTGGTATTTTATTCTTGAATACACCTATGGGTATTTCTCGTAACGCGGGTCTTAACTCCTGTGATCCATAAAATGAAGTCATTCCTTAGGAATTAAAGGTGCCCAGTTTTGTGGGCCCAGACCCAGACCTTGGCATGGGCATCCCCCTACCTAAAGAAATCTCGTAAATTTGGGTGCTTTCCCAGTATTCCTACGGTTCACCAGACAATGTTCTGTGTGTGTCCCTGGGTCGATCCAGAGCCCATTCTCTTTGGAGGCGTGGGTTCGAATCCCGCCGCTGTCACCATTATACTGGCGCGTATGCCAGCAATCTCATTAGAGTATTGTGCTTGAATAAGTAATAGGCATAGAGGCGAGCTTTACTTCTGTCGTTGAAATGGGCACACAGAAAATGCTTGGCGTTATCCCACAGGCTGATAGAGTACAGGAATGCTGCCTCTGAACTGTCGTGTCTGTCCCATGAATGAGGCAGAAACAGCCTGTGCTGCGCTAGGCCATAGTCTGGAACAGGTCCGCTAGATGGCAACACAGGTGCAATATGGAGGCTAGGCGCAGAATAAGGCCAGCCTCACTGGACTCTCATATCTGCAAGGTGCACTTAGGCTTGCCCTTTCCTGCATTGTATCCTGAACCCTGTCTTATCAGGGTTCTCCAGTCTCTCGTGCTGATTCACCCTTCAGGAGAGGGGAATGCCTTGATGCCATTGAAGGGCTTTTTATTCAAGGAATTGGAGATGCCATCTTCTTTCTTGAATCAAACCTGATTTCCTTCCCTTCTTCCCCTAAGCGGTTTAAGAGGCACGTAAGTTCCCCCGTCTTCTAATAATATGCTAATTTTTCCATTATAATATACCTTGTCCATAATTACTAATAGTAATTATGGACAAGGTAGATTATAGCGGAAAAATGAGCATATTGTTAGAAGACTAGGGGTACCTACTTGCCCCGTAACGCTTTCCCGTGAGAAGCTGGATTAGTGACACTCTTGCACGTCTCTCATTCGTGAAGGGTTTGTTTATTATACTTTTGGTAAAACATACCTTAGAGTTACGAGAGTTTTTCTACTCCCGAAGCCCGGGTCATAAACTTTTAATTTATTTTTCAAGTAATAGAGGGCTTATTGTATTTGTAGAATTTTTTGACGCGGTCAAATCCCTAAGTCACCAGTATAAGTCATAAGTGTTCTTATGTGTTGAGTCCTTATACTGGAGGATTCTAAGTATCATGTCCGTTTTGGTGGTGTGTAAGTGTCCACCACCACACTGGTCTTTTGGTCTCCCTTTTAAAGTGTCAATAATGTGAAGCACGTTGCTTAATATTTCACCGTGAGAGCTCCACAAGGGCGGCGCTCCTTTTAAATCACCAGCCTCTTCACTTTGCTCCCTCTCTCCCTAGAGTTTTATCTCTTCCCCATTATCCCTCCTTCGGTCCCTCCTTCCCTGCTCACCTTCTGCCTCCCCCTTATGCTCTAACACGGCGAAATGTTGTCCCAATAAACGCTCGTTCATCATATGCCTTTCTTCATCAGATATTTGTTTTCGTAATGGGAACGAGGTGGAGTCACGACTCCTCTCCGCCAAGTCGGTCGACAAATATAAAATATATACTTGTATACATTACTCGAAAAGCTAAAAATAAAACAAATCTCAAATTGTAGTTTTAAGGAATATCAACATCTGCCCGTTGTTTTGGACTACTACTGTCGCTATTTCTATGTCCACCACCACTATTGCTACTACTACAACTACGACTACCACTAATACCTACTCACTTCTTAACCCGCCCCCCTGTTTCTGGCTTCTTTTACTCTATCATATCTGCTTTTAAAATTGTCGAGACGTTCTTCCCTACCACCACTTCCCCTGTTGTCATGATTTTGGGTATCAGTGTTGGCAGAGAAAATAGCCGAAGTCGAACAAAAACTTGCATGATGTAACAATAAGAGGATGATGCATGACGTGAGGGAGCAGGGGTAAGACCTTGCAAGATGGTGCAGCAGCAGGGGTAAGACCTTGCAAGATGGTGCAGCAGCAGGGGTAAGACCTTGCAAGATGGTGTAGCAGCAGGGGTAAGACCTTGCAAGATGGTGCAGCAGCAGGGGTAAGACCTTGCAAGATGGTGTAGCAGCAGGGGTAAGACCTTGCAAGATGGTGCAGCAGCAGGGGTAAGACCTTGCAAGATGGTGCAGCAGCAGGGGTAAGACCTTGCAAGATGGTGCAGCAGCAGGGGTAAGACCTTGCAAGATGGTGCAGCAGCAGGGGTAAGACCTTGCAAGATGGTGCAGCAGCAGGGGTAAGACCTTGCAAGATGGTGCAGCAGCAGGGGTAAGACCTCGCAAGATGGTGCAGCAGCAGGGGTAAGACCTTGCAAGATGGTGCAGCAGCAGGGGTAAGACCTTGCAAGATGGTGCAGCAGCAGGGGTAAGACCTTGCAAGATGGTGCAGCAGCAGGGGTAAGACCTTGCAAGATGGTGCAGCAGGAGGGGTAAGACCTTGCAAGATGGTGCAGCAGCAGGGGTAAGACCTCGCGAGATGGTGCAGCAGCAGGGGTAAGACCTCGCAAGATGGTGCAGCAGCAGGGGTAAGACCTTACAAGATGGTGTAGCAGCAGGGGTAAGACCTTGCAAGATGGTGCAGCAGCAGGGGTAAGACCTTGCAAGATGGTGCAGCAGCAGGGGTAAGACCTCGCAAGATGGTGCAGCAGCAGGGGTAAGACCTCGCAAGATGGTGCAGCCGCAGGGGTAAGACCTTGCAAGATGGTGCAGCAGCAGGGGTAAGACCTCGCGAGATGGTGCAGCAGCAGGGGTAAGACCTTGCGAGATTGTGCAGCAGCAGGGGTAAGACCTTGCAAGATGGTGCAGCAGCAGGGGTAAGACCTTGCAAGATGGTGTAGCAGCAGGGGTAAGACCTTGCAAGATGGTGCAGCAGCAGGGGTAAGACCTTGCAAGATGGTGCAGCAGCAGGGGTAAGACCTTGCAAGATGGTGCAGCAGCAGGGGTAAGACCTTGCAAGATGGTGCAGCAGCAGGGGTAAGACCTTGCAAGATGGTGCAGCAGCAGGGGTAAGACCTCGCAAGATGGTGCAGCAGCAGGGGTAAGACCTTGCAAGATGGTGCAGCAGCAGGGGTAAGACCTTGCAAGATGGTGCAGCAGCAGGGGTAAGACCTTGCAAGATGGTGCAGCAGCAGGGGTAAGACCTTGCAAGATGGTGCAGCAGGAGGGGTAAGACCTTGCAAGATGGTGCAGCAGCAGGGGTAAGACCTTGCAAGATGGTGCAGCAGCAGGGGTAAGACCTTGCAAGATGGTGCAGCAGCAGGGGTAAGACCTTACAAGATGGTGTAGCAGCAGGGGTAAGACCTTGCAAGATGGTGCAGCAGCAGGGGTAAGACCTTGCAAGATGGTGCAGCAGCAGGGGTAAGACCTCGCAAGATGGTGCAGCAGCAGGGGTAAGACCTCGCAAGATGGTGCAGCCGCAGGGGTAAGACCTTGCAAGATGGTGCAGCAGCAGGGGTAAGACCTCGCGAGATGGTGCAGCAGCAGGGGTAAGACCTTGCGAGATTGTGCAGCAGCAGGGGTAAGACCTTGCAAGATGGTGCAGCAGCAGGGGTAAGACCTTGCAAGATGGTGCAGCAGGAGGGGTAAGACCTTGCAAGATGGTGCAGCAGCAGGGGTAAGACCTTGCAAGATGGTGCAGCAGCAGGGGTAAGACCTTGCAAGATGGTGCAGCAGCAGGGGTAAGACCTTACAAGATGGTGTAGCAGCAGGGGTAAGACCTTGCAAGATGGTGCAGCAGCAGGGGTAAGACCTTGCAAGATGGTGCAGCAGCAGGGGTAAGACCTCGCAAGATGGTGCAGCAGCAGGGGTAAGACCTCGCAAGATGGTGCAGCCGCAGGGGTAAGACCTTGCAAGATGGTGCAGCAGCAGGGGTAAGACCTCGCGAGATTGTGCAGCAGCAGGGGTAAGACCTTGCAAGATGGTGCAGCAGCAGGGGTAAGACCTTGCAAGATGGTGCAGCAGTAGGGGTAAGACCTTGCAAGATGGTGCAGCAGTTCGTGCCTAACGTGAAGGAGCGCTGAAGTGACTCGTCGAGCGGTGCAAGCTCTGACGAGGAGTAGTAGGAAGAAATTAAGAGGAGGAAGAGGAAGCCTGATGATACGGCAGTATGACGAGTCTTCCGAGTCATTCATATCAGTGTGTGTGTGTACGTAATCGCCTATTTGTCGTTGCAATGGTCGAGTCGTGCACGTAAGTGTAAGCAGCGGGGAGGGAGGGGACGATGGTAAGAGGGACAGCTGAAGAGGAAGAAGATTACGCTGAGACGACGACACGTAAGTGATAATTTTCATTATATTCACGGTCATTATATTCAAGGTCAAAAACGCCTCTGGAATGGGAGGTACTCAGCGTTGATCCAAGGAAAGGTATTGTAGCTCTTATTCCCTGGATAGAAGCCCCTTCCCTCTACCCCTCTCTTCCCCTCTCCTCTCGTAACACTTGAAACTTGCGTAACCTACCTACTGTTACGTCTGTTATTGCTGGTCCTACCTTTCTCCCGCGAGGCTGTCATGGCTGTTGCACTCACCTGGTCTTATTTTCATGGGCCGAGACTTGGCTCCCAACCCAGCCTCTTAACTCTTATCGACCAACTTTACTAATTCCCGGCCTCTACGGCTCGATAATGCTACTCGTGAAGTTGTACAAAAGGTTTACCTTGTCCGGTCACCGTCACGAGCAACGTTTCTCAAACAGGGAGGCCGTGGCCCCCACATAGTGGTCGCCTAACAAACTAGGTGAGTGTGGCATGCAAAGAGTACGTAACCTTTATTCGGCGCATGGACACACCCTCATTTACAGGCTATCTCCCCCAACCAGCGAACCAGGTTGCTAAGAGTTGATGATGGGGCCCCATCGTTCAACTAGTGACCAGGTTCTAGCCAATAAGAAGGTGGGATTGACAATCGCAGAGGTTATGTGGATACCGCTCTCCTGTCTGCCCTTGTCATTCCCACTCTAGAGCTGGTTGAAGCACGGTCTGCTATCTTGTGGCTTCTATTTCTGCCTTGCTTACCGTGGAGTGCACTATATTTATCACTGTACATAGTGTACATATTGCTGTTATAATTGGTGAAGGATAATATAAGTCTAAACTTTTTCTACTGTGTTTATTTGCTCCCATTACACCTGGGATAACAGGCCATTTGAAATCCTAGGTTGTAATAGTGAGAAAGTGGGTACTGTGACCATCTCTTAATACGTTCCGCTTACTGTGCTTCAATGAGAGAACGCTTCCTAGCATCCCTGTGGATCATCATCGTCTCAGGTTACCACCTCTGTCGCCTGGCTCCCTCACGTTTTCTACATAATTTATATTTGATTTTTTTCGTGAGAGCTTAGGCGAGTTTTCGGGCAGTACTAACGGCTAACATAATGTTCTGTAAAATGTTTAAAAAAAAACAGACAAGTTGAAGAACTGAGACATTGAATACATCGACTCAGGCTAAGGGACCGATTACCCCATTCTCCGCATTATCTTCCACCGTTCTCTGTATTGGACTGAGGAAGCCATTGGCTGGTGAAACATTTCCTCAGTCAACATAATGTTCGCCAACGCTGGTAGATCGTTAATGTTTATTCAGGCATTCTCTGTACAAGTATTTCTCTATATCATGTTAAACTTAATAAAATATTCTCTTTAAAACCTTGACCTAAAAGTGTCTATAAGACACTATATTGGGCCAAAATAAAGTGGCTGTATTAGGCCTTAATATAGCCACTCTGTTTTGGCTCTACTCCATGAGCCGCTGCCAGCAACAGCCTGGTTGATCAGGCGGTCAACAAGGATGTCTGGTGTCAGGTCGAGCTGTGAAACGGGTATACAAACGGTGCATTACAATGAGCACTACACCAAGGCCACACTGACAGGTCGACGCGCATTTAGTTTGTCATTTGAACACAGTAACTGGATTGGCACGACCGGAAAGCCACAGTGAGTGGCAGGTCATTGACGGGTTTTTATTGATTTCCTGAATATAAATGCCTTCTGGAAGCTGTCTGTCTGGTAATGCTAGGAGTTCGTCACGGTGTATGTGCAGAGAAGTGTATATTCTTGTATATGAATATATTCTTGTATATGAATATACACTTCTGTCTATTAGTGGTTCTGGGGATTATCTTTCCCACAGCCCGGTCTCAGCCTCTTAGTGGAAAAAAAGTATTACAGTATCAAAAACCGTTAAGAAGCACAGGAAACTAAAACTGTGTGCATACTGAATGTAAGTAGAAGCTTGCAAGATTTACCTGCCAGCTTATGTATTCATGAGACAAAAGATAAGCAATCCTTTCCGAGTTGCTGTCTAATAGCCTATACGAAAGGTGTTTTTTTTGTGTGACTGTGCACTGCGGGTTTATTTTAATCTCTGCTTCAGGGATTAAAGTATTCGTAATGTTGATGTACAGGTGAATTGTGGCCTTAATGAGCGTGGTGCAGTACCTAGGCTTTAAAACTAACATAAGGTAACGTGCTGTGTCGTCGTCCTGCGTTTGGTAGTGTTACTCAGCAAGAATGATTTGTTTACATAAATGTGTTCATCTAGATGTGCTTACAGGGGTCGGTTCACAGCTCCTGGACCCCGCTTATTAACTCCTGTCGTGCATCTGTAACCGTGTGCTGTTGAGTCTTATATTAATTGGTGAAACATTAATTTTGGTTTATAGCCCTCGTATATGTAGCGGCTAATGAATTTATATTGTGATTACTAATAGAATTTTGACTCGTGGCATTTGTAATTCCACCTTATTTACAGAATGATGTTATCTGCCTGGAGGCTATTTCGGGGATCAATGCCCCCGCGGCCCGGTCCATGGCCAGGCCTCCTGGTGGATCAGGGCCTGATCAAAGAGGCTGACTGCTGGCCGCACGTAGTCCAGCGTACGAACCACAGCCCGGCTGATCCGGCATTGTAGGTATCTGTCCAGCTCCCTCTAAGACAACCAGGGGCATATTAGTAATTCCCCATATGGCTGTTGGGAGGCTGTTGAACAGTCTTGGGCCCTGGACACTATTGTGTTTTCTTTTAGTGTACCAATGACGCCCCTACTTTTCACTGGGGGTATGTTATATATTTTAATTCTACGGCTGTTAATGAGTTTTAGTAATTTCTTTGGTTTTTGAATACTAAATGGGTAACCCAGGAGTACGTTACGGGGTGTTGCATTAATAACTCTCTTGACATCCATTCAGAGTGGTGTCGGCGCAGTGCCTTCAAGGCATCTGGGAGTCATTACCGGCGCCTGAAGGCTGCGATCGTAAGGACTAAATTTAATGCTAATCGATCTTGGGATTCATGCTCTTTGGTCAGTGTTCCATTACAGACAGCTATGCAATTAGGGCGTCTTGTAGTATATAAAGTTGCGTTTCAGTGTCTTAAGATCATTGTTGCCTAGTGCTGCGTCACGTCTTGCCGTGTTGAGTTACGTCGCGGCGTATGATGTTGGTTGCACCGTTTTTTTTTTTTTTTTTTTTTTGTTTTTTTTTTTGTCGAGAAGCGTCGTCTTGCATTGTGTTGCATGGCTTAGTAGTATGGCTTAGTGTATCCCGTCGCGTGGTACGGCGTCGCGTTGCAAGACGTGCCACGGCAAAGAGAAATGTTGCCGATGTTCGACTGTGACTCGCATTCCCTTAACCTGATGGACTGACAAGGTTAAGAGCAAGTGATTCAGCGCTACCCTTGTAAAAACTGGCTGCTGCTGCCGCCGCCGCCGCCACCAGTACCCTCTGTTTTCACCCTCCCTCCTCCCTCACGTCTTTCCGTCCCGTCTTTCCTCTCCTGCCTGAGCAACTAAAACGGCTGATGCTGGAACGAAATCTTGGAAGCTCCCTTAACTGATGACTCCATATGGAAAAACGTAGCTCTTGTTCCAACTTAGTAACTTGAATAGAATAGTAGCACACTACCGATGTATCCAATTTTATTAAAAAAAAAAAAGCAAAACACGACAAGAATATCTCCCCCTCTTTCTCATCCCCCTGCCCTAACAACAAAAATAAAAGCAAAAACCCAAGCAGCTCTCTCTCTCTCTCTCTCTCTCTCTCTCTCTCTCTCTGCTGAGATTAACCTTGATTTGTCAGACTCTCGGGAGATGATTTTTTTTTTAATTTAGCAATAAGAACATGCACAAAATTAACACAAGGGATGTGGAGACTAACGTCTTGAAAGATGAATAAATAGATAGGTGATTCAGATCTACCCGGAGTTCATTACCTTTGTAACTTGTTCAACTATCAAAACTTTGGAGCCCAGTCCCTGGACCCATTATGTACCTCTGTAATGTTCAGGTACAGTCCCTGGACCCATTATGTACCTCTGTAATGTTCAGGTACAGTCCCTGGACCCATTATGTACCTCTGTAATGTTGAGGTACAGTCCCTGGATCCATTATGTACCTCTGTAATGTTCAGGTACAGTCCCTGGACCCATTATGTACCTCTGTAATGTTCAGGTACAGTCCCTGGACCCATTATGCACCTCTGTAATGTTTTGACTACCGCCCACAGGGGCACATAATGAAGATATTAAACTAAGTAAACTGATTTAGTGTTCTACCATACAAGTATAATGGGTATAGATTGGCAGAAAGACACTTAATACAGAGAACAAAGTCACAATACCGTGACTGGAACAACACACACACAACCTGCACACAGGAGAACGAAACTTGCGACCACGTTTCGGTGGTCCGAGTTGAACCATTAACCAGCAACAGCCTGGTTGACAAGGCAAGCACCAGATGAGCCTGGCCCATGGCCGGGCTCAGAGAGTAGATAAACTCTCGAAACTCGTCAAAGGTAAAGGTAAGTTAATGTTAGAGCGTTATTATCAGAGCGAAACGTCGTCAAAATAAAAGTTTGTGCCTACAAACGTGTCTTTTCCTTCGCTATTATCAACAGTACTCATTGAGTTGCAATGGTCACGAGTCCGGGATGTCCTGCATACTGTCACCTTGCTTGTCTTCTCCTCCGCCTTCCCATTGTGTTCACTTGGTGCGGTTCTTGCACGGTGTCTTCTTCCATTAACCCCTCCCCCAACCTTCTTTCCTTATCTCCTTCTCGCTTCCCTCTCTCCTTTTCCCTTCTTCCTTCCCTCCCTCCTTCCTCCGGTCTTTCCTACCCTCCTTTCTTCAGTCTTTCCCACTTTTTGTCCAACCCGTCTTCCCATCTCTCCCTTGCTCTTCCCGTCTCCCCTGTGTTCTCCCCCTTCTCGTTTTACCTTAATGGTGTCCGCCACTCTTCTTGCAACCTCCTGTGCTACACTCCGACATTTAGCACTTACAACCTCTGTTATTATCTTATCTTTCTCTCTCTTACCCTTTACAATAAATCCCCCCCCCCTCTGCCATCTCTCTCTTTTTCTCTTGCTTATCTTTCTCTCCTATCTATATATATATATATATATATATATATATATATATATATATATATATATATATATATATATATATATATATATTCTCTCGTATCTTCGGCGATTCAGAGATCCCTGTGCTATTTCACCTCTGATCGCCCACTCTTTCCTGCCATTTTGTCTTCATTGTGAGAAGGCTTCGGGTCCTCTTATTTCACCTTGGATTGCCTCTTGCCTTCCACTCTGATTTGCTTCCGTGGCTCTTTGTCCCACCTAAAATATATATATTTGCCGGGTTCAAGATCTCTCGGCTTTCGTGGTCGTAATTCGGCGCATTCTGGTGCTATTTTGCGTCGTAATGCGTCATTTAATATCGTTATGCTTCTTTTACCGTTATGATATGTCGTATGCCTTTGCGAGGCGCCATTTACCTTTGTGAGGCGTCATTTAGCTATGCAAGGCGTGATATGCCGTTGCAAGGCGTCGCGCTAACGCCCCTGTGCAACTTTTGCAATTCAGTACCATTCTCATGCGTCTCTCGGCATACTTTGGGATTCCTCACTTTCATTCTTAGGCGTCTCCAGTTGACTCTGGTCATTCCCTGACGGCCTTTAGTATTTTCTGGCGTCCTTCAGCATACCTTAGCGTCTTTAGCCATCTCCTGATGTTTACCTGGAATCTGCCTATACACTTTCAGCGGGCAGTGGGAGCCGTGATTCCCAAGAGTATGTCGCGGTACTGGCGTCCCTTGGCGTCCTGTAGCACTTCTTTACTCATCTTGGTTCTTGACATACTATACCGTCCCTTACTCTGAGTACTTTAGGAGAGTTGCTTAACATGACGTAGAGTCCGTAAGAAGTGTGTATTGGTATACCGAACTTTAGCGTTCCTGCTTCCTTCATTCCATTATCTTGACATCCTCCTTCCTGATATCTTCCCCTCCCTGACGGTGTCTTTTCCTTGCCGGACATCCTTTTACCGTTCGCTGCCTCCCTCTTTCCTTCTTAGACTTCCTTTTACTTTCCTGTGACGTCTTCTTTCCACTAGGTTCGGGTGCGTGTTAGAGGCTGCCGCGCCTCGCTCATGACTACACCAATAACTGTCGTGGTCTTGTGCTAGCAGAGTCGCGGCTCCTCAACTCTGGCCCAGTATTCTGCCTAGCAGCTGCTACGGCCCGGGAGAACCTTTGTTTGAGCTATACCGGCCGATTTTCTTTGCCATATTTTGCTGGTGAGGGGCTCTTTAACTGAGGAATTGGAGTTGTCCTTTCCTTTACATCAAGCCTGTGAGGCAGACGCTGTATGACCCGTGCGGGTTCGGCGCTTCCTCGTGAATGTACTAGTGTGTGTTTGGTAAATGGACACAGATGCAACTAACGTGACATTTGTGGCAACGTTTCGATCTCTAGGAGCTTTGTTAAAACTTCTGGAGAGCGAAACGTTGCCACAATAAAGTCACATTAGCTGCATCTGTGTCCATTTACCTAACATTTTGTCGGTGATTCTACCATTATTACTAATGTAATAATAATAATAATAATAATAATAATAATAATAATAATTTGGCTCTTTTTAAGAGTCCTCGGGCCTTAAGACCCAATTGAGGAGTACCAGGAGGGTTTTACAACCTGTCTTTATCAGAGTGCATGGGCATACGTACTGTCACTGGCTTCGTCAATGTCCAGTGGGGTTACATTAATGTCAGATATTTTGGGGATGTTGGGAGTTCATTTACCATTATGCTTATATGTGGGGCAACGGGCCTTCAGTAGCAATAGCCTGGTTGACCAGGCTAGCACCAGACGAGCTTGGTCCATGGCCGGGCTCTGGGAGTAGAAAGACTCCCGAAAGTCATCCAAGGTAAAGGTGCAAGTTTTAGTGTATATTTTTACGTGGTATCTGTCTTTTAGTGAATAAATGAACTTTACCGTTTAGGCTATCATTTCCTGCAGCCAATGAATAAGTCAACAGATAGGTAGGTAAGTAACGTCATTCTAATGATTGGCGGTCGGAGGAACGAGGCTTCAGCGATCCTTGCACCGCAAGATGCACATGGGTTTGGCGTCACTAACGAAAAAGTAGTAAGTAACTTTGAGTTATTGATGTGAGTGGTCCCTGGAGGGTAAGTTTAGCTTGGTGCTCCACTACGTTCATCCTAAGCTACTGCTGCTCGTGTCAAGGGTTAGTATGATTGGCGTCGCTTAGGCCAGGGTTTACAGCGTGGATCCCTCGCCTTGTAGCCCCTCCCCTACCCTCTCCCTCCCCCTCTCCCACTCTCACCCATCCTATCTAGGTTCCCGTCCACTTTTCCTAGACCCATTGTCCACCGTATCCATATTTCCGTCCGCTCCTAGATACCCGTCCCCCTCTTATCTGTCTCGCCACTTGTGCTGTCTACCTTGGTGAAGCCTGTTAACCCTGTCCACTGTTGCTGTCTTTTCTACATGTATCCGTGTTGCTTTCCCTCCACCTCCGGTCCCCAATTGATACTGAAACAAGTGTAGACATCTTCAAGAGAAAACTGGACAAGTATCTTCACTAGGTGCCAAATCAACCAGGCTGTGATAGATATGTGGGGGCGGCGGCGGACCTCCAGCAGCAACAGCCTGATTGAGCAGGCTAGCACCAGACTAGCCTGGCCCATGAACGGGCTCCAGGAGTAGAAAGACTCTCGAAACTCATCAAGGGTCTCTCAAAGGTAAAGGAATCAAGTCAGACTGGGTCGCGGGGACACTGAGCCTCGGAGCTGCTAACAGATTCATAAACTTTTGATGAGCTTCGAGAGTTTTTCCTACTCCTGCAGCTTGCCTGGTGCTTGCCTGGTCATTTAGGCTGTTACTGCTGGCGGCCTGCTGGCCCACATACCCATCACTGCTCACTTGATCTGGCACTTGAAGGAAGCACTTGTCAAAGTTTTTCCTCTTGAAGACTTGTTCACATATCCTGGCAGTTTCTGATATCTTCTGGCAAGATGTTGAAAAGTCTTGAACCACGGATGTTGATAGAGTGTTCTCTTATTGTGCCAACAGCCCCTCTTGTTTTCATTGGGTTTATTTTTACATATTCCATAACTCTCACTTAAATATGTTATGGCAGTGTTCAGGTTTGTGAAGTACCACCTTGCACAACCTAGGTGAACATGCACAATAACCTGCATGTAGGAGACTGAAACTTATGACGACCTTTCGGTCCGACTTGGTGTACTAGTTAATGGTCTAAGTCGGGCCGAAACATTGTCATATTTTTGTTTCCTGTGTGCAGGTTATTTGTGTATTGTTCCAGTCACGGTATTGAACCTTTTTATTCTTTAAGTCACCGTGGGTGACTGCCTTTCGTAATTGCTGGACCATTAAGACACGGTCTTGGATAATCTTGAATACGCGTAAAATGCAGATGTAGTATGTACTGACTTGGCAAAATGTGGACGAGTCTCTTCGGTGGCTTTGGGAAGGGATTGGACAAGTGGGTGGGTGTTTTTGGTTGCTTTTTGAGGAGCACCTGCTGCCGTGTTCCTCCATTCTTATGTTCTTCAACTTGTCAGCTTTTTAAACCATTTACTTACATCATATGTCAGACACAGCATCATTATGGGGTCTTGATACAGGGAATTCTTCAGTGCTTGCCTGACCTACAGGCATGATCTACACTTACACTAGTGGATTTTTCTCACTGGCTAACTGCCTCCTGCTGCTTCAACTCGCCTGTCGAACAGTATACAAGCCACTTCTCTCATGTGCTGTACTTTTCTCAAGATTGATGGACTGGCCACATCGATTCCAGTTCTTTTCTGTAATGGACTGAAGAAGCCATTGGCTGCCTAAACGTTTCCGTAATAGTTTCCCAAATGTTGAACAAGTCTCATTCTTCAAAGAGTGCAGGATACCTCCAATGAAAACAGGAGAGATGAGTACACTGAGAGAACTTAAGTGTTAAGGCACCTCGACTCACCACCTTCCCTTTATACATAAGGGGGATTACCAACAAATCGCTAGTAGTCTTCACTGGGGAACTCTGTCAGATTCCTCAAAACAGCTCCTGATCAGCCGGATTGTGGTGCATATGTTTGTCTGCGAGTGGCGGGCACTAACAGCAACTTGATAGAGCAGACCAGAAACTAGGAAACCTGTTCTGAGACCTGGAAAAGACTGCAGAAAAACCTCTGGTATTTCTCATCTTCTCAGCCTGGTCATGGACCGAGCCGCGGGGGCGCTGACCTTCGGAACCCCCTCCAGGTATACGCTTCAGGGTTCAGCCAGTATGTATTTAGGACTTTCAGGCGTTCCCAGTAATTTAAATGATTTATTGGCTCATTGCGGGTCATACATGATCTGTATTTGTCCCAGCTTTGATCAATTATACTCCTATCCAGAACAGAGTCAAGACACTAAGCAGTACTTACTGTAAGCGAAAGAGTACAAGCAATTTGTCACCATTGACAATATTTCCCTTGTTTTGAAAGTTAATATCCTCCTGTCATTTTTCCTAGCTGTCCTCCCATTTTTTATTGTGTTCATTAAAAGTAAGGTCACCTGACATTATTACACCAAAGACCTTCACCTGTTTCTTTCGTTCTATGTAATGTACTATCTTCAGTGTTTCTGATAGCTTTCCTGAGCTTGATCCGTTAGCTTCCATACCTACTTGCCTTAGGGCACACAGCGTTGAAAATGACCTCGTAGTTTCATTACTTGATGAATGTTTAATACTTCGGTCCCTGCCGCCGTGTCTTCCTGTCGGAACCTGCCGCCAAATCTTACTGCTGGTCCTTGTTTCCAGGTGGTCCCACGGGTCCCTGCTGCCAAGTCTTCCCTCTGGTCTTTCCTGTAAAGTCTTGACGTTGGCTCTTGCGACTCTCAGCTTGGGAAGCTGCCCTGGCGATTATTAGATCAGTTTTGTAGCATCATTTGCAGATGGCACTAAAATAAGCATGAAAGTCACTTCGGTAGAAGACACTGAAAAATTATAGGAAGATATAAGCTGTGTCTGCCCGTGAAAAACAGGGGTGCGATGGGCACAATAAGGGGACACTGCATCAGTATCCATGGCCCAGATTATTCAACATCTTACCAGAAGATATTAGAAACACTGCTGGAACAAGTGTAGAAGTCTTCTAGAGGAATCTGGACAAATATCTTCACCAGGTTCCAGATCAACCAGGCTGTGATGGATATGTGGGGCTGCGGGCCACCACCAGCAGTAGCCTGGTTGAGCAGGCTAGCACCAGACGAGCCTAGCCCATGGCCGGGCTCCGGGAGTAGAAAAAGACTCGAAACTCATCAAAGGTGCTTTATGGATGCCTTCCGATGTATGGATACGTTTAAAATATATTCCCCTCTCGCGGGCGGATTGAGTGAGTAGCATGATTTGTTGTACCCGAGGAGTGAGTGTATGATGGTGGGAGTGAGTGTATGAGTGAGTGAGGGTGTCGTCTTGGGAGCCTACGGGGGGATCCACTTTATGTTGTTTTCCTTGTCTCTGTTTGGGCCATTATACTGGCCTCCTAGTCAGCCCCTCCTCGACGTATCATGTTATGGTATACAGTAAAACAAGTTGAGCAAGACGCATGCTCTTAGGTATTATAATAATAATAATAATAATAATAATAATAATTAATATTTATTTCTACAAGTACATGTACAGGCCTAGCTGACATAAATGACATACTACTATATAGAAAGCCCCTTGTTATGCAGAGCATTTCGGGCAAATTAGGTCAGTTTTGTCCCAGGATGCAACCCACACCAGTCGACTAACACCCAGGTACCCATTTTATTGATGGGTGAACATGGACAATCGGTGTAAGGAAACACGCCCACTGTTTCCAACCTCGCCGGGAATCGAATGCAGATGTAATATACACAGACTTTGCAAAAGCATTTGACAAATGCGATCATGGAGTAATAGCCCATAAAATACGTGCTAAAGGAATAACTGGGAAAGTGGGGAGGTGGATCTTCAACTTCCTAACAAATCGAACACAGAGAGTAGTGGTCAACAGAGTTAAATCGGAGGCTGCCATAGTGAAGAGCTCTGTTCCACAAGGCACAGTACTCGCCCCCATCTTATTCCTTATCCTCATATCAGACATAGACAGAGATATACACCACAGCACCGTATCATCCTTTGCGGATGATACTAGGATCTGCATGAGGCTGTCATCTGCTGAGGACGCGGTTAACCTCCAGGAAGATATAAACAAAGTTTTCCAGTGGGCAACGGTAAACAATATGATGTTCAATGAGGACAAATTCCAACTACTCCGTTATGGAAAACTGGAGGAGATAATAACTAGAACAGAGTATACTACTGACTCCGGCCATACAATAGAGCGGAAAAATAATGTAAGGGACCTGGGAGTAATAATGTCTGAGGATCTCACTTTCAAGGATCACAACAGTGCCACGATCGCACATGCAAAGAAAATGATAGGATGGATAATAAGAACGTTCAAAACGAGAGATGCCAAGCCAATGATGATCCTTTTCAAATCACTTGTTCTCTCTAGGCTGGAATACTGCTGTACATTAACATCTCCATTCAAAGCAGGTGAAATCGCAGATCTAGAGAGTGTACAGAGATCCTTTACTGCACGTATAAGTTCTGTCAGGCACCTAAACTACTGGGAACGCTTGGAAGCACTTGACTTGTACTCGTTGGAACGCAGGAGGGAGAGATATATCATAATCTACACTTAGAAAATCTTGGAAGGAATGGTCCCAAATCTGCACACAGAAATCACTCCCTACGAAAGTAATAGACTGGGCAGGCGATGCAAAATGCCCCCAATAAAAGTAGGGGCGCCATTGGTACACTAAGGGAAAACACCATAAGTGTCCGGGGCCCAAAACTGTTCAACAGCCTCCCATCAAGCATTAGGGGAATTGCCAATAAGCCCCTGGCTGCCTTCAAGAGAGAGCTGGACAGATACCTAAAGTCAGTGCCGGATCAGCCGGGCTGTGGCTCGTACGTTGGACTGCGTGCGGCCAACAGTAACAGCCTAGTTGATCAGGCCCTGATCCATCGGGAGGCCTGGTCATGGACCGGGCCGCGGGGGCGTTGATCCCCGGAATAACCTCCAGGTGATCCCTCTTCGTGTGAAGCGAGAGCTTTTGCAACCAGGCCACGGGGCACCGTATCTTTACTGCCAATAATTATTGTGGACAATGAAGATAGCAAAGTGTTGCAAGTCTCTCTCCACTCTCCTCGACGTGCTATTTTTAACGTTGTGTTGGTTGTTAGATGAAACAGTGAACCTACAAGTAGATTACAAAATACACGAAACAATGTAGATGAATAGCTCAGAGAACCGACTAGTTGTTAAATGACACATGTGCAACACTTGGGTAAAGATACGCAAGTGTTGCACATGTGTCTAATCTACACGAAACAATGTTTTGCTCAAGATCTTTTATCAGAGTTTTGTAAGAATGTCTCGTGAGTGAGCGAAATTTTGCTTCATGTATGCGTTCTCGGGTGGTTCAGTTTCTCCCAGACGCCGCCATCACACGCGTAGCTCGCCATGTTTGTTAAATTTATGTATTTTTTTTCACGTTTATATAAAATAACGTTAAAAAATCTATACACGGGAAACGTTCAGGCTTGCAAGTGCATAATAAAGAGAGCAGTGTAAAATGAGCTCGTGTTGCAACAGTAAGGGAGGACAATACTACTATGAATACTAGGCCTTAATTAAGCATGGCATAGCAGATTCTCTGGCCTAATTTCATGCCACCTCCCCCCATTCTCTCCCACCACCACCTCCCTCCCTCCTCCCCGTCCCTTCCTTTTCCTATTCTACTCTGCTACATTCCTGGGCTAATCTGGCCTTTCTTAAGTCCCTTCCCTACATTATTGCATACCAGTTCTTCCCCTTCCCCCTCGTTCTCCTCTCTTCGAGAATCTTCACAGCAATTTTCACGTTCGTCTCCTTTAAATACCAAGCCTCTTAGTGGTTTTCTTTTCTAGCCTTCCATTTTTCCCTCTTGTTAACCGTGTTGTGAGAGGTTACCTGGAGGTTATTCCGGGGATCAACGCCCCCGCGGCCCGGTCCATGACCAGGCCTCCCGATGGATCAGGGCCTGATCAACTAGGCTGTTACTGCTGGCCGCACGCAGTCCAACGTACGAGCCACAGCCCGGCTGATCCGGCACTGACTTTAGGTATCTGTCCAGCTCTCTCTTGAAGGCAGCCAGGGGTTTATTGGCAATTCCCCTAATGCTTGATGGGAGGCTGTTGAACAGTTTTGGGCCCCGGACACTTATGGTGTTTTCTCTTAGTGTACCAATGGCGCCCCTACTTTTTATTGGGGGCATTTTGCATCGCCTGCCCAGTCTTTTACTTTCGTAGGGAGTGATTTCTGTGTGCAGATTTGGGACCATTCCTTCCAAGATTTTCCAAGTGTAGATTATGATATATCTCTCCCTCCTGCGTTCCAACGAGTACAAGTCAAGTGCTTCCAAGCGTTCCCAGTAGTTAAGGTGCTTGACAGAACTTATACGTGCAGTAAAGGAACTCTGTAGAGGGTCATTTTTGGGATATTGATTTTGCTTGTGTGTGTGCCATTATTCCCTTATGTTTTGTTTTTCTACACACACACACACACACACACACACACACACACACACACACACACACACACACACACACACACACACACACACACACACACACACACACACACACACAAGCACACACCACCACACAACACACCACCACACACACAAAACACAACACACACAACACAAGCACAAACACAACACAAGCAGACTACACACCACACAACACACACCACCACACAACACACACCACCACACACAAAACACACACCACCACACAACACAC
>NC_091309.1:8801975-8841975 GCF_038502225.1 Cherax quadricarinatus
TTGTATTTAAGAACTGTGAATTGTTGTTTTACAGTTTTTGAGATTGAGTGTGTGTGTGCGGGTAAAGTCAACAACCTTGTTGATCAGGCCATCCAGTGGGAGGCCAGGCTTGGGACCGGGTCGCATGGGCGTTGACCCCCCAAAATCGTCTCCAGGTAGACTTCGGATGGGTTTGCAAGGTAGTGTGGTCATACGTGCGTTAGTGTGCTTCATTCATGAGATTTTAATTTGTGAAGCTGTGATCTTGCGTGCTGAATTATAGTGCGAGGGGTATCTAGTGAATGTAGTCGAAAGTGTGGTCTTGCGTGTCGATTTAGTGAGGTAATAGTGAACATATTGCCAGCTGTGGTCTGGTGAGTGTATAGTGTGAGGGGTATCTAATGAGCATGTTCAAAGATGTTTTCTGGCGTGTTCATTTAGTGTGTGGTGTTCAGAGAACGTGTTTCAAGTCGTGCTTTTTTTTTCTCCAAGGTCAAATGCTATTTTCCTTGGAAGCAATTTTAAATTCCGCACACACCAGCCGGGCTGTGGCTCGTACGTTGGATTGCGTGCAGCCAGCAGTAACAGCCTGGTTGATCAGGCCCTGATCCACCATGAGGCCTGGTCACAAACCAGGCCGCGGGGGCGTTGACCCCTGGAACTCTCTCCAGGTAAACTCTATAGGTTGATGGAATTACACCAGTTGCCACACACACTTCATTAATTCAACGAAGTACGCGAGAAAGTTGTAGTCACGGTCGTCTTGTACTAAAAAAAAGTTATCCTTCATAACTTTTCATCATCCCTAAATCACAATAGTTACGGCTAATTTCCGTATTTTCTTTTCCTCGCGTGTCCTGTTGTTCAGGGTTGGGGGTGAATGTGTTCCACCTCGATGTTAAGAACTGAATTATATTACACAGCAAATTGTGGATGTCACACATCCATATATACCAGGACGACTGCGTCTTTGATCAGGTTGTCGCTAGGTTGCCGTGTTCATCCAACAGATGGATCTCTCTTAGAAAATGGCGAATACTTTCACCGAATTTGATGGCCAAACTTTCCCTCTTGTAGCTGCCTTTGCGAGCGCTGCAGTCACTCTGCCAATCTGTAAAGTTGTTGATTCATACTGTTAGAAAGATTCCGCTAGGAAATGCAGTTCAGAACTCTGGGATTCAGTAACCTCAATTGTTTTGTCACATTTACACTGAGACCCCTTGTATGACCTTGACTTCATTGCCTAGTGCGTAGACCTCACGCTGAAGTTTCTTCTTAGGTATCCCTTGTCTTGCCCCTTTCTTTTTCCCCTCCCTCGCCTCTCGCTCTACCTCCATCGTCCCTCCATTCCTCTCGCTCCTCTCCCCAAGCTTGGTAAGTATAGTTAGTAGTTTCCAATACTGTTCTTGAGGGCCGATCCTTGTTCTTGTCTCACAAGTTATATTTTACTGATGGTAGAGCTTGGCTGTTGTGGCGTGTGGGGGAGAGGCTGGACGTAACGTTCGAAGACTGGCTGAAGTTGTGGGGGAAAGGAGCAAGAGGGAAAAATTTTCACGCCCAGTTATTTTCGGAGATATGCTAATGACCCCGCCTCCTAGACTACTTTGATTTCTGGCCTTTTGAACCTTATTTTGCTATTGTATTGAGCTTTTTTGAACTTCTTCATCCAACTTAATCCGCTTTCAGCCAACTAGTGACTAAAGAAATGTCCTATAAATCACTGTGATTCATCTTCAGCCGCCTTCTGTCATCCTCTTAAAACAGTTTGTGCTCATCTGCCTTGTCAGTTCCTCTTAACATTTTGTACGTCATAATATTTCTCCCTGAGTCCTCTCCCGTCAGGTTCAGTTCTTTGTTAGTTTTTGAATGCTGTTCCGAGGTTTGCTAGTCTTGCATGTGCCGCTGAATTTGTACGTTTAATGCTCACCTCCGCCGATATATTTGACGTAATAAACTCAGGTCCTTTTCTTTTTTCTTGCAGATTTCCTTTTCGACACTCCACCTTCCAAGGTTTTACACCATCTCAGGCCTGCCTGCCTTATTCTTTTTTTTTTTTTTGAGGAGGGGAGGGGTTCTAGTGGGTTCAAACTTTATGAACGAAAAATACAGTCAGAAAAACAGGGAACTTGAGTTGAAATTTAAAGCGTCGTACAATACCCAGAAGAGGCAGCAGAAAAGCCATCAGCGAAATTGAAAGTAACCCAAATTACTTTTTGCTCCTATGCAGAATCCAAGGTAGAAATTACGTCTATTATTGAGACTTTCCTTACTCGAGAGTACAACACTCAACATTCCTTCGTCGCTCCATCCAATGTTAAGTGGCTAGGGGTAACCGTGTCTGAAGTTCTTACGTTCAAGAAGTATAAGTATGCTATCAAAAGTAAAGAACTGGTAAGTAGACTACCAGAAAAATAATGGGATGGATAACAAGAAATTTAAAAGCAAGAACGTCCAAAGCCAATGGTGGTGCTCTTCAAGGGACTTGTACTCTGGACCGAACATGAGAAGTGTGGCCAAGATTGAGTACACGCACACTGAAGCAACCAGTACTTGAGTTAACTATGCCTGCCATGGAAATCATTAAAGAGTATCATCTTCAATAGGTGTGGCAGGTTATTAACCTGGACAGCGTGTTGAACACTGCTGTGGGTGAGCGAGCGAGCAGACTTGTTTCTAAGCCACTTCACCATAACCGGCACGGCCTTGTAGCTATTGAATATCGGGTGGGAGACGACCCTTGTCTGGCCACCCCTGAGACAGCTCATTACTATAAACATGTCAGCTGCTGAGGATGCTAATGTAAAAAATCGTCACTGTTCAGCATATCAAAATAAAAGAAATATGCTGATCTAATAAATTGTAAACAACGTCTGCTAAATATCAATCTAGTTAATGTGAGTAATATCGATGTAAACTCGTTAAGGTCGAGAGAAAGGGCAGCCCTGGTGGTGCCTGTTAATTATTAATCGGCCCCAGTCAGTCAAGTCAGTTTTTTGGACCTCGTGAGGTTCAGTCTGTACCTCATTAGGTACTTCTATAATCTCTGTTGATAATCGGAAAACTTGAAACGAACTGTGATGTACTGGAGAGCAATGGATCTGGAGACTACGTTTGTTATTTTGAAGACCCTTAACTTCGGAGAGGAAAAATGTTAATGGTAAAAACCCACAAGCTTTTTACAACCATCCCCTTGTTTGTTTTAGCGGAGATTTGATTGTTGTAGTGTATATAATTAAAATGAAGATGACATTTTTTAGCAAGTTGTGTGGAGTATTTGACAAGTGGTTATTGCTGTCTTGTTAGGTGACTATTAATAATAATATATATTAATAATATCTTTATTTACTACATAGAAAGCCGCTTGTTATGCAGAGCATTTCGGGCAAATTAGATCAGTTTTATCCCAGGATGCGACCCACACCAGTCGACTAACTCCCAGGTACCCATTTTACTGATGTGGGAACATAAACAACCGAGGTAAAGAAACAAGCCCAATGTTTCTACTCCTCGCCGGGAATTGAACCCGGATCCTCGCCGTTTGAAGCGAGAGCATTAGCCACCAGGCCACGGGGCACCTCTCCACCAACTGGGCATTTCTCCACCAACTTTATAAAAGATAAATTTATAGAAAGTTATAGAGGCATGTTAAGATATACCTGTGACTTAGAGAGTTCTACTCCAACAGTTGTTTTCAGGTTAGACTTTATTTACCTGATCAGTTAGGTTGTTGCGACCCTCAGCAGGTAGATGGGAGCAATAGGTAGGAGGATGTTTACTCGTAGCCAGGATGGAGGCAGCTAATCAAGGCTGGGTGTGATGAGCCGTCTCGGAATTTGGGTTGGCTGGGTCCTCCCTGGGTTCGCCAGACCGGCTAATTGGACCATTAATTAACCTGTTGACGACCAGTTACAGGGATGCTGGGTGGGAGGAGAGAGGAATACCTTAGAGACTTTTTTTTTATTTAGCAAAACTGGATATATTCGCAGTGTGCTGCTACGCTATTTTATATGATGGCACCAGATGAGCCTGGCCCACGGCCGGGCTCCAGGAGTGGAGAGACTCGAAACTCATCGAAGGTGGGAGGAAAGGCGTAGATGAGGCGATGGGAAGGGGATACACGGAGGGGATGAGATGGGGAAGGGTAGATGATGGCAGACAAGGGGGAGGGGTAGAGGGGAAGGAGATGAGGGGAAAGGAGTAGGGAAAGGAACCTTGAAGGTCAACACTAACGTTACGTAGGAAGTGCCTCATATAAGCTCTGATTTTTTTGGTCATTGTGGTTTTTACAGTAAGAATTTGTGTATGAAGTAATATTAAGGAAGATTGTGCCTGTATTGGGGGGGATGAAGTTTAGAGAAAGGTGGAAGGGTATGGAGATATAGGGATGGTTGGAGAGTGATGTTTGAGAGAGGCGAGAAAGAGTACAGGGAGAGGAGGTAAGGGAATCGGCTACGGGTAAAGTTCACTATTGCTGGGTTATAGATGGGATCATGAGGTAGATGAGCTTCCCCACCAGCGTTCTTAATTACTACCTGAAGCTCTTGAATTGACAGGGAATTGCTCGACGATTTCCTTGTCGTCCTACAGACCGTCTTCCTTCTCAGGCTGGTGGACTCATCACCTCGGATAGGAAGTCCATCTGTGTGATGGAATATGAAAGAGAGAACATAAGTTGCCTTGTTCCCGCAGTGTAACTGTCATGGAGACTGGGGAGGTGTTCCGGGGGGGGGGGGGGGGTTAACGCTCCCGCTGCCAAGCCCTTGACAAGGCCTCCAGGTGGGTCACAGGGCCTGATCAACCAGGTTGTTACTGCTCGCCGCAAGGAGTCCAACATACGAGCCGCATCCCGGAGGATCAGGTACTGACTGCTCACTGCTGATGTATCTGTCAACACCTGGTAGGTCCCTCCGGATACATCAATGTGCTTCTACAATATTCTGTGTTATAGTTATCTGTTGGGAACAAATACTACCTATGCATGCTTCCCTGTCATGTTCCGTGACACAGGATGGGCTTCATAAATCAGTCAGCCTGAGCTAGGAGACTTCAGTAAGGCAGGGATGACATCGCCAAGGATTCCATTTGAAGGTTCAGCGGCTACGGGGATTCATCAGGTTTGGTTCCAGAATTGGAGCTACCATCACCTTGGTGTTATAATCTCTCATTATGACCTATCCCATACACGGGACAAATGGAATTTATAGGACGATGTTTAAAACATCACAGAGCAGGGTAAGAAAAATTATATATATGGGGGCGGGGAGATTTGAAATACATATTATATTTAAGACTACTTACACGACGCATATTCATTGTTGCAATAACCTCTAGACATTGAAAATGTTTATATCCATGATTACATACAATATAAATTAATTTTTGTACTATCCTCGCGACATCCAGTACTTCACTTACACGAGCTCTAGGCTAACCTAAGGTAGGTTGGGCCAGCCTGGAAGTAGACTTCTAGGCTGAGGGACTAATTACCTCACCATCTACTGTCCAGTGTCATCTCTGTATTGAACTGGTAAAGCCGCTGATTGGCGATCCTCGTCTAATGAACATGTAATTCTTCACGAAGAGAAACTTTCTTTAACGAAAATACCACCACCATCTTCGTTGTTGAGGTAAAAAAAATATGGGAGTGAAGTATATGTCTTCTTAATACTGCAACTGAATTGCAGTAAAAGATGACGAACATTACCTGTGGTTTATATGTTTATATGCTAATCTACCTCACCACTCTTCCTAGCCTGCAGACACGTGTCTCCAGCCACCACCTGGCTCTCGCACGCACCGTGGCCCCTTATAACCTGTGATAACACCATTACCACCATTCATAGTGCCTTAAGTCACCAACAGCGTCGCAGCTGCCTCGCCTGCACTCGTCATCGCTGATGGATGTGTAGAGAGTCAGCTTACACATGTCTCTTGTTCGTTTGTGTTGATGTTACGTTTTAGTGTGATGTTGCTAGTGTTCGGTTCATTGTGTTATTGCTAGTGTTAGGTTCCTGTGTGTCGTGTTGCTAGTGTCATCTTAGATATGAATGAAACACTCTGTGGTCTACCCAGGAAAAAAACTGCTTCCTTCGAGGCAGAGTACTCCCTCTATACCATTTGCTTCACTCTATACCATTTGCTTAACTCTATACCATTTGCTTCACTCTATACCATTTGCTTAACTCTATACCATTTGCTTCACTCTATACCATTTGCTTCACTCTATACCATTTGCTTCACTCTATACCATTTGCTTAACTCTATACCATTTGCTTCACTCTATACCATTTGCTTCACTCTATACCATTTGCTTCACTCTATACCATTTGCTTAACTCTATACCATTTGCTTCACTCTATACCATTTGCTTAACTCTATACCATTTGCTTCACTCTATACCATTTGCTTCACTCTATACCATTTGCTTCACTCTATACCATTTGCTTCACTCTATACCATTTGCTTCACTCTATACCATTTGCTTCACTCTATACCATTTGCTTCACTCTATACCATTTGCTTCACTCTATACCATTTTTCTTCACTCTATACCATTTGCTTCACTCTATACCATTTGCTTCACTCTATACCATTTGCTTCACTCTATACCATTTGCTTCACTCTATACCATTTGCTTCACTCTATACCATTTGCTTCACTCTATACCATTTGCTTCACTCTATACCATTTGCTTCACTCTATACCATTTGCTTAACTCTATACCATTTGCTTCACTCTATACCATTTGCTTCACTCTATACCATTTGCTTAACTCTATACCATTTGCTTAACTCTATACCATTTGCTTCACTCTATACCATTTGCTTCACTCTATACCATTTGCTTCACTCTATACCATTTGCTTCACTATACCATTTGCTTCACTCTATACCATTTTTCTTCACTTTATACCATTTGCTTCACTCTATACCATTTGCTTCACTCTATACCATTTGCTTCACTCTATACCATTTGCTTCACTCTATACCATTTGCTTCACTCTATACCATTTGCTTCACTCTATACCATTTGCTTCACTCTATACCATTTGCTTCACTCTATACCATTTGCTTCACTCTATACCATTTGCTTCACTCTATACCATTTGCTTAACTCTATACCATTTGCTTCACTCTATACCATTTGCTTCACTCTATACCATTTGCTTAACTCTATACCATTTGCTTCACTCTATACCATTTGCTTCACTCTATACCATTTGCTTCACTCTATACCATTTGCTTCACTCTATACCATTTGCTTCACTCTATACCATTTTTCTTCACTCTATACCATTTGCTTCACTCTATACCATTTGCTTCACTCTATACCATTTGCTTCACTCTATACCATTTGCTTCACTCTATACCATTTGCTTCACTCTATACCATTTGCTTCACTCTATACTCTATACCTTGTCCATCAATCTATACCTTGTCCATCACTCTATACTCTCCCATCACTCGATACCCTTACCATCACTCGATACTCTCTCCATCACTCCATACCCTTACCATCACACTATTCCCTCTCCATCACACTATTCCCTCTCCATCACACTATTCCCTCTCCATCACACTATTCCCTCTCCATCACACTATTCCCTCTCCATCACACTATTCCCTCTCCATCACACTATACCCACTCCATCACTATACCCACTCCATCACTCGATACCCTCTCCATCACTGTACCCTCTCCATCACTATACCCTCTCCATTACTATACCCTCACCATCACACTATACCCTCACCATCACACTATACCCTCACCATCACACTATACCCTCACCATCACACTATACCCTCACCATCACACTATACCCTCACCATCACACTATACCCTCACCATCACACTATACCCTCACCATCACACTATACCCTCACCATCACACTATACCCTCACCATCACACTATACCCTCACCATCAAACTATACCCTCTCCATCACTCTATACCCTCTCCACCACTATACCCTCCACACTATACCCTCTCCATCACTATACCCTCTCCACTCAGCACCCTCTCCATCACTCAATACCCTCTCCATCACTCATACCCACTCCGTCACTATACTCCATCACTATACTCATCACACTGTACCCTCTCCACTCAATACCCTCTCCATCACACTGTACCCTCTCCACTCAATACCCTCTCCATCACTATACCCTCTCCATCTTCACACCCTTCTCTATGCTTCGTGTAAACTACCACTTCAGCAATTTGCTTCCTCTTTCATCATGTAATTTGTGTATTATATAATGACCCGTAATTACTGACCCACTTCTCTGAGCTGGATCATGTGTCTCCTTCCTTCCTTCCTTCCTTCCTTCCTTCCTTCTCTGTGACCCTCCCTTTATCCTTCCCTCATATTTCTTTCTTTCCTCTATTCTTTTCTCCCTCTTCTTTTCTTCCTGTCTCCATTGTTTAAGTCGTTCCCTGTTTTTTATCCTCCGTAGCTCTTTTCTTTCCTTGTTCCCCTCTCTTTTTTCATTGTTCTCTCTTCTTTCCTTGTTCCCTCTGTCCTTCCCTTGTTCTTGTTCTTTCTTTCCTTGTTCCCCTCCCTCACTTTCCTTTCCCAACTCCCTTTCCTGTTGTGACCTCCTTTCCCCTCTTCCCCTCCATTCTTTATTTTCTTCTTTCTTTTCTTCGCTTTTCTTTCCTCCATTCCTCGTTCATATTTCTCCCGCTCTCATTATTCCTCTTTCTTCTTCCCTCTCTCTTATTTCTTCGCCACCTCTGTGCCCGTCTTCTTAATTCATGTTATTTTTCCTGGTAACTTGCTAACATATTTCAATAATAACCGTCATTGTTAATGTTCACAAGTGTATTGTTCACTGTAGAGATTTATTGTTCATTGTAGAGATTTATTTGTTCATTGTAGAGATTTATTTGTTCATTGTAGAGATTTATTTGTTCACTGTAGAATTTATTTGTTCATTGTTGAGATTTATTTGTTCATTGTAGAGATTTATTTGTTCATTGTAGAGATTTATTTGTTCATTGTAGAGATTTATTTGTTCATTGTAGATATTTGTTCATTGTAGAGATTTATTGTTCATTGTAGAGATTTTTTGTTCATTGTAGAGATTTATTGTTCATTGTAGAGATTTATTGTTCATTGTAGAGATTGTTCATTGTAGAGATTTATTGTTCATTGTTGAGATTTATTGTTGTAGAGATTTATTGTTCATTGTAGAGATTTATTGTTCATTGTAGAGATTTATTGTTCATTGTAGAGATTTATTGTTCATTGTAGAGATTTGTTCATTGTAGAGATTTATTGTTCATTGTGGAGGCTTATTGTTCATTGTAGAGGCTTATTGTTCATTGTAGAGGCTTATTGTTCATTGTAGAGATTTATTGTTCATTGTAGAGATTTATTGTTCATTGTAGAGATTATTCATTGTCGAGATTTATTGTTCATTGTAGAGATTGTTCATTGTAGAGATTTATTGTTCATTGCAGAGATTTATTGTTTATTGTAGATATTTATTGTTTATTGTAGAGATTTATTATTCATTGTAGAGATTTATTGTTCATTGTAGAGATTATTCATTGTCGAGATTTATTGTTCATTGTAGAGATTGTTCATTGTAGAGATTTATTGTTCATTGCAGAGATTTATTGTTTATTGTAGAGATTTATTGTTTATTGTAGATATTTATTGTTCATTGTAGAGATGTGTTGTTCATTGTAGAGATTTGTTAGGTAAAAGGACACAAGTGTCCAGTGTTTAATATGGGTGTTGAGAGCTACAAGTAATGTACTAGTCACGCTGAGACGGCTGCTTCTTGTTGGTTATACACACTGAAAGTCCATTTAAATTAATATTGTTCATAGGTAGAAAAGATTTGCAAACTTCTTAGTACATATATTGAAGTGCAGTCAATGTTTCGGTGACAAATGTCCCAGGAAGACGGGATACATTATTAGAGCCAGGTGGCCGAGTGGTTAACGCATTGGCCTGAGTTTTAGTATTCTTCCGCCATGGGGGTTCAAATCCTACCCATTCCCTGATTTGTTCTAAGGCGGTTTGAAAGTCCCACCGTCTGTGAATTATATTTCTTCAAAGTTAATCATCTTTGAATAATCAAGTATTTGTGCTGGATTTTTTCTATTTCACGTTCAGTTTAGTGACGATATAATTACGGCTTCCTCTGTTCTAATTTTTTTTATCCTTCTTGTTCTTTCCTACCCCTTTTCCTATGTCTTTCGTTCGTTGAAGCTTTAATATGGGTAAAGAAGTCGAGGTGTTAGTTAATGGTCCGTAGAAAAATTGTGGCTGAATTTATGCGAGGAGCTGGAGTAGGTTGTCCGGCGCCTTGTGTGCCAGTATTGTTGTTGTCTTGGGTCCTCGAAGCTCATAGTCAGCCACAACCTTTAGCTTCACCCACACGCTGGCTGACCGAGCTCTAGCCCTCGCTTGCTGATTGCTAAGTTTGCTGCTTTGCTTGCTTGCTGACTACCGGATTTGCTTCTTTGGCTGGCTGGCAGATTGGCTGGATGGCAGATTGGCTGGATGGCTCTCTAGCTTGCTTGGTAGTTAGCTGGCTCAGTGGCGTTCTAGCTAGCTGCTAGCTGATCGGCTCACTCTTATGCTTGGTAATTAGAAGGCTGGCTGACTTGTTTGCCAGATCGGTGGCCGGCTAGTTTGGTTGGTAGATAGCTGCCTTATTGTCTTGCTAGCTGACTGGCTAGCTAGTTCTCTTGCTTCCTAGCTCTCACACACCGCCCTTTTCCTCCAAGCAGTGTGTAGAGGTTATAGAATAAGTCAGGAGTGGACGCCAGGGGTCCTGGTGACGCTGACCGCTCCACTTGCTACACCTCTATATCACTGCTAATGTGGCGACTCCCGTAATGTGTAGGGGCAGGCTACATGTTTAACACATGATGTTATAGCATTAGTAATATGTAAGGGCAGACTACTGGCTAAAATAAATGTACAACGCATGATAATTGTTATAACAATATGATAGTAATGATACATGAATATATAATCGCGAGGCTGCACAGGGCAGTGTTGGTTGGCCCGCGTAGTAATATATTTTTTTAATCGTTTTTCTTTTTTTTTTATAACTATAATTTTGGGTTAAGTATTTTTTTCTGTAGTTTGTACTTGACGTTAACCATGTGTTGTGTATTAATGTGTGATCTGCTCACCGGCTTGAGAGTTGATCTTGTAGAACCCTCAAGTGTGTATAAGAGAGGGGAGGAAGAGGAGGCGGCAGCCAACGGCCGTCATGAAGAGAACGATAGGACCCCTCTTATATGTTGCATTAATGTTTACGAGGTACATCGATAAAGCGAACTCCTAGGTCAAATAGCTGAAATTTCATTGAGGTTGTATTTTATTTGAATAAATTGGCAAATTTATCTTTAACGTTGGTCTTAGCTATAACCTGTTCCAGGGAGCTTTGTTGTCATGTGACAGTCCTTCCACTGGTTACCTGTTCATCCTGAACATAAATAATCATCAGATGCGTGTTAGCTCCATTGAGTGGGTCATCTATTGACCAAGTCCCGCGTCAGGAGAAATTTTCTCTAGCACCTAAATATTACTCTTCCCCAGGTCTCTCGTGTTGAAGGGTGAATTGTAGCGTGCGTGTGCGTGGAGAGTATCGGCAGTGTTCACTGCCCAGCTTTATATACCACCACAACATCCACACCACCTGCTGCTGCGTGTGCTGTTGCTGACGGAGGCTTTACAGTGGAGCTCAGCAGAATCATTACTTCCATCACCAGTATCCACGCGTGTGAGAGGCTGTTGCTGTGTGTCGTTTTAAGTTGGTATTGCACGTTAGTTCTTTTGTTTATAAGTGGGTGTTGCTCCTAACTTGTAAATGGGTTTTATGCCTGGGTGGGGAAATCTGGGGTGCTGTTGAGAAGGCTGGTTATCTCTACTGGCCGATTTACATTCGTGGGTGGGGGGGTCGAGTCCTGGCTCCTAGCAGAAGATGGAAAAGTGTGGAGGAAGGTTTGTGGGAGAGGCATCCTTTAGTGGGTAAAGAACTGGGATGCAGAGTGGGATGGTCTGGTAGCTGCTCACCTCCCAGGCTTCCTTCCTCAGTCGGCGCCTTGAAGATGGTCCATCTTCGTCTTTTCCCAGGATTTCTTCCCCAGTGGGTGTACAGAGGATGGTCAGCCTTCCTCCTTGCCCTGGCTTTCTTAAAGATAGTACACTCCTACGTACCTCTGACTCCTCTTTCTCTACTCTCCCCTTTCTACCTTTCTGAATCAGTTGAATTATGACCAGAGCTTTGGTAAGATGAGGAAGGAAGATGGATGGGTAAGGATGGAAATATGGAAAAAGAGTGGGTAGGCACCCTGGAAATGGCCTCCTTTCCCTACCCCTTGTTCTTCCTTTTCGCCTCTCCCTTGTTCCCATTTTCTTCTCCCCTTTCCTCTCGCTTTCCCCAATTCCTTCTCCCCCCCCCTTCCCTCTTGCTCTCTCCCCCTTGTCATGTTCCCTTCCCCAAATCTCCCTGTCTTTGCCTGTTTTCCTGTGTATCGTCTTCATTTTGTACTTAGTCGAGAGGATTCGACCCCCTTATATTTAAACCTTTATCGCCTGTTGTCTTACCCTCGAGTTACATTTACCTTTGATATACCGTTGATGAGTACCGAGAATTTTTCTACTCCTGGAGCTCGGTCATGGGCCAGGCTCGTCTGGTGTTTGTCTGGTCCACCAGGTTGTTGCAGCTGGTGTTCCGCTTCCCCACATATACATCACAGCCTGGTTGATCTGGCACCTCTTGCAAAATTTCTTTTGTACTATTCGTTTTTTTTTGTCTTGTCTGCAGAAAACAGAACCCTGGAAGACAGTTTCTAGCTCTCTCTTCGATCCCATTTCTTAGGAAGCTTTCAATAATGTTTCTGCGTAATTTGCTTGATGTCGTCTAAAGCAGAGCCTACCAGGGCTTACTTCTGGACTCTCAGGCCTACCTGGCATTTGAATGTTTTGTTGGTGCTGTATGACTGACAAGGTGAGTGACTTGTCCTAGCTGGTTGAATGACTTTTGGTTGGCTGATTTCGTACGGTTGAGTGGTACTAGTTGGTTGCGTTGTACTGGCTGGTTGGGTGGTACTGGTTGAATAGCATTGTAGGTGAGGCTGTTTATTTGCATTTTATTTTTGTTGAGAGACCAGTGAGGGTGTGAGTGTGGGTAGGAGTGAGGATGAACGAGGGAAGCTTCCTCTTGTCATCACTGCTTTCAAGATCCATAGAGACAACCACTTTTGCATTTGCCGGAATGCGATTTTCTCTCTCCCTCTCCCTCTCCCTCTCCCTCTCCCTCTCCCTCTCCCTCTCCCTCTCCCTCTCCCTCTCCCTCTCCCTCTCCCTCTCTCCCTCTCTCTCTCAACATCCACATTGTATATTCTACGTCTCTCACCTTCCTGTTGACAAGGCTTGCTGGAAAAAGTGAACAGAAAAAGTTAAATCTGTGTAAATTGTCGTGTATTTTGTCAAGTGTGTTCCTGAGTGTTGTGCTGGAGGTGAACAGTTTACCCGAGTGAGGAGGATGCTGCTGGCTGTGACTCAGTGGAGTTAGAAGCAGCATGGGAAGTGGAGCTCTTGATGGTTCCTGGGTCGTCGCCCCCGCTGTCTGGTCCCAGACCAGCTCTCCTAATTCGGCGAGGAAACAACAACAGGAATGGGAATTGATTGGTAAATGAGATACTTGTGCAACATTTAGGTATCTTTATTCTGAAAACATTTCGCCACGGAGGGGCTTGTTTAGTCCAATGCAGAGAACAGTGGAAGATGAGGAGTTGGAGGTAATCAGTCCCTGGGCTGAATACATTAACTCCAAACTGATGGACTGATTACCTCAAATTACTCATCATCTTCCACCTTTCTTTGCATTGGACTGAAAAAGCCCCTCCGTGGCGAAATGTTTTCAGAATAAAGATAACCAAATGTTGCACAAGTCTCATTTATCAACTTATCGATTTTGTAAACTATTTATTCACAGGAATGAGAACTACTAAGAAAACACGGGGGGGGGGGGGATAAAGTTAAGTGTGTGCGTTTGGAAAGTAAGTAGAAAGTTTATAAGGTTTACCTGTCGGCTTGCGTGTTCTCGAGGAAGAAAGTCAGAAATCCTGTCACGGTCTAGTGACTGGTATCCTTGTGTGTGTGTGTGTGTGTGTGTGTGTGTGTGTGTGTGTGTGTGTGTGTGTGTGTGTGTGTGTGTGTATGTGTTCTCAAAGTTGTTGTTGCTCTGGTGTGTATTGTGGTATGTACAGTGACAGAGGTCCATCAACCATGAGTCGGTCTGTTGATGGTAGCGGGATCATCGCACCCACGGTAAGATCTCAGACCAGGACTTCTGCTTGTTGGTCTCGCCCAGTTCGTAAAATTGTGGCACGCAGGCCGATGCAGGCACCACAGCCTGTCTGATCAGGAATTATTTGGAGGAATTTGTCAGGTTCCATTTTGAAGACACTTGTGGGTTTAATAATTATTATATTTGATGGGATAGTGTTGAAAATGTTGTATTTCATGTGAAACGCTAAATCTGTGTTGAGCCTCGTGAACGCATTAAGCACTTAGGTATATCTTTAATATAAAATTAAAATATTAATCTTAAAAAGTCAATTATAAATAAGGTAATTAACACAAGAACATTTCTAGTAATCATTATCATTTCATTTTAGCATAGAGGGCCAATGGTATTAAACAGTTCTTTCTATTTAAACGTAGCAGACGGGGGATCGAGCCTCTACTCCTGGCGCTGGGTTTAACAACAATTTAGCATAAGTAGTTGTTTGGACTCCATCCTCAGTCCCAGGATAGTTAAAAAGCCTGGGACCCTTTACACTCGAGTTATTTTAGTGTGTACTTTTTGGACCCCCACTTTTCACTGCAGTTAGTTGTGTTGCAAAGTCAGCCACGCCACCTGCTAACGCAAGAGTATTTCAATGTGCAGGTTTTTCTACGGTCCGTCCTGCTAGGCAAACCAATTTATTTTTTTTACTGCAACTCGAGACCGTCAGTGAAGTGACTGTGACACTGAACTGTGTTATGCTTCCTCAGTCTTCTCGCTGGTTACCAGTTACTTTTCCTGCATGAAGGCACAATTTTTGTCATATTTCATTAACTGGTGTTACTATGTTATAATAGGTTAAATTTTGTTGATTACTATGCCAACCAAATGAAACTAGAAATTGGCTTAAATGTGTGAATTGAAAAAAAGTCCTTAGAACAGAATGGTAGGTTTTAAACCAGTCTTCCAGTGAAGTTCCCTGTATATTCTTCAGATCTGCACGTTTTTAATGGAGTAGAAAAACACTCGGAACTTGTCAAATGTATAAAGGTACAAAAGTATTCCAGTTTGGAGAGTACAAATAACTTAACGTATTTCCCGGCATATAAAGCTCAGGAGTGTAGGTTGCTTGCTGGCACGTTGTTTGCAAGCAGTTGTTAGTGCTAAAATGTAACCCGAAGCCTACCCTTGACCCTGATTTTGAGCATTTAAGGCGCATGGGGGACTTTTTAAGACTTTTTATGGAAAAAAGCGCGCCCTATATTCCGGAAAATACGGTAAAATATTTTTTACTTTCCATTTTTTTTTTTCATTTATCCTACCATTTTTCACTTGTGATAGGTGAGAGTAGCATTATTGTTTTCTCAACTTTTGGAAATAGATAAAAAAAAAAGACGTTTTCAGTATTTATGAAACCATGAAAATAACGATGAGTCTTGTATGTGTGGTCACTGTGTCACTCCAGAGGAGCAGAATACAGCCTGGCCCACACCAGACGAGCCTGGTCCATGGCCGGGCTCAGAGAGTAGAGAAACTCTCGAAACTCTTCAGAGGTATATCAAAGGTTCAAAGGTATGTGTGGAGCCCATGTTTTATCCTAACCACCAGTCCTGCAACCGAAGTTGTGCCTGTATGCAATCTTGACACGATTTTTTTCCGTTGATGGATCCCTGTAATAGCAATAACAACAGTTTTATTGTCTACGTGTTTTCTCGAGTGTATGGCCTCAGTGCGTGGTACATCTGTAACAATAGCAGTAACAACAGTTTTTGCCTTTCATGGAGCCGTGCAACAATAATAGTAACAAAAGTTGTCTCCCTCTCTTCCTAGGACGAGATAAACGTACAAACGTTCTGAGGCGTCCCGTAGACACCAGTGTAATTTGGAGAAATTTGTAATCATAATAATGGGACGCGAGGGAGCATGTCTGTGTGTGAGAGACTAAACATGCAAGTGAGAGAGAAGGAGAACGTGTAAAATAGCGTGAGAGATAGTATATGTTTGAGCAAATAAAAATGAACAACTGTGTAAATGAATGATAGTGAGGGAGGTTAGGTTTGTCAGATATTAAAGATGTCGGCAGAGTTTTGGATCATTTGAGTTGTCAGTCTAGCCTGATTGATGGCTCGCTGGACACAAGTCATACTGTGACTTCACTATCACTTCCTTCTTTGTTGTTGTCAGTGTAAGTTCCGATTCCCTGAGCGAGGGTCCTATACTAATTTTTTTTCTCTCTGGATTTTGCATGTGAGAAAAATTATTTTTGGTTTCATTAATGGGGTTTTCCTTCCCTTATTTCTCCTGGACTCTTTATGACTGTCCATTTGTATCAAGACTGAGGGACTGATAACTGCTACAACTACTGCTGCTGCTACAAGAACCGCTACTGCTACAACAACTGCTGCTGCTACAACTGCTGCTACAACAACTGCTGCTGCTACAACTGCTGCTACAACAACTGCTGCTGCTACAACTGCTACTGCTACAACAACCTCTGCTGCTACAACTACTGTCGTCTCCACCATTGTGATCATCTCAGCATTCGAAACGTTTCGCTATTGAGTGTTGCACACGTCTTACTCATGAGCTTGTCGGTATTATATAACATTTTAATATATGTATAATATATTCAGTTTGAGCTCGTTGGTTTCCATTTCTCTAACCAGAGGCACCGGGCTGTGAGCGCCCAGGAGGGGAGCGTGCACCAGACCTGCTTCAGCTGCTTTGCAAACGTACAAACGGAGCCAGATGCGGGTCCATGTGTGTGTGTGTGTGTGTGTGTGTGTGTGTGTGTGTGTACTCACCTAGTTGTGGTTGCAGGGGTCGATTCATAGCTCTTGGCCCCGCCTCTTCACTGGCCGATATTGGGTCACTCTCCCTGCACAATGAGCTTTATCATACCTCTGCTTAAAGCTATGAATGGATCCTGCCTCCACTGTTCCACTTTCTGACTACTCTGTGACTGAAGAAATACTTTCTAACATCCCTCTGATTTCATCTGAGTCTTCAACTTCCAATTGTGTCCCCTTGTTGCTGTGTCCCATCTCTGGAACATTCTGTCTCTGTCCACCTTTTCAATTCCTCTGCTGGGGACTGCCATGGCAATGTGGTGCCATGGTAGTGTGAGGAAGTTAAAGGGAGATGTAAGGGTAATCTGTTTTCATGGTAGCGTGAGGGGTGACGAAGAGGAGCTTAGTGTCATGGTAGTGTTATTAACAGAGCTGAGAGATCATGGAGGGAGAGCTGGTATCATTGTTAGTATGGGAGTGAGAGAGGGGTGGGGTTAAGAGTATCATGGTGGTATAACTCTTGTTGAGAAGGAAGATGGTAGTGGGTGTAAGCCAGTAAAGACGTGATTGTTAATGATTAGAGTAATATGAGGGTGAAATGGGCTTTTAAGATGGACGAAGATGCTGGAAGGGAAGAGGAGGACGATGATTAAAAGGATTATGACGAGGATTTGGAGAAAGAGCACGAAGAAGAAGAGCAAGAGGTAGAGGAAGATATGGCGCGGAGCAGAGAAAGACTAAAGCCAGCCAGCCAGCAAGCCACAATGTTGTGGTAGTACATTAGGAACGGTACAGGGTGTTTCACCCGTAGAAGGTCCTGAGTTTGTACTCTCGTAGTTGCAGCCGTCTTGTTTGTATATTACGTCTGTGTTTGAAATCCTGCTATGGTCAGCAGCAATATGAATACAGACAGTGATTCACGCAGAGACGGTTGGTAGTGAGTCATCTACTGGTACACTGGTTACTGGTAACTGGTTACTACTACTGAGACCTGCACATACTGCCACAACACCGCCTAATTGAAGAAAACTGGTGGTGTGTATGCCGTGCCGAAGAGGTAAAATTGGTCAATTAGCAAGAACTTTTAAAATTAAGTCCTTTCTAAAATTTCTCTTATACGTTTAAAGATATTTTTTCATTTATGTTAATGTACAAATTAATAATTTTTTACCCAAAGAGCCTTAGGAAAACTTACCTAACCTTGTTATAACAAGCGCAATTTAATTTAGCCTAATCCATCTAAATATATTTTAGGTAAATTTACAATAATTTAATGATAAACAGTGAAATATATTTTTTTCGTTAGGTTCAGAATGATTTTTGAGAAATTATGGCATACACAAATTTTCGCTTGCCATATTCGGCAAGTAGAGCGTTGCTCTTTAAGCCAAAATTGCAAGTTTTACTTATTCGGCACGAGATCTACAAGACACAATATGCAGTTCTGGGCATTCATCGCCAAGACTTTTCGTCCACCAGGAAAACTTCTCATTAAATGCTATTAACTGTACTTAGTAACATGCATATAAGGTTAATATATATATATATATATATATATATATATATATATATATATATATATATATATATATATATATATATATATATATATATATATATATATTCTTTCAACACACCGGCCGTATCCCACCAAGGCAGGGTGGCCCAAAAAGAAAAACGAAAGTTTCTCTTTTAAATTTAGTAATTTATACGGGAGAAGGGGTTACTAGCCCCCTTGCTCCTGGCATTTTAGTCGCCTCTTACACGCATGGCTTACGGGGGAAGAATTCTGTTCCACTTCCCCATGGAGATAAGAGGAAATAAACAAGAACAAGAACTAGAAAGAAAATAGAAGAATACCCAGAGGGGTGTGTATATATATGCTTGTACATGTATGTGTAGTGTGACCTAAGTGTAAGTAGAAGTAGCAAGACGTACCTGAAATCTTGCATGTTTATGAGACAGACAAAAGACACCAGCAATCCTACCATCATGTAAAACAATTACAGGTTTCCGTTTTACACTCACTTGGCAGGACGGTAGTACCTCCCTAGGCGGTTGCTGTTTACCAGCCTACTACCTAGGATATATATATATATATATATATATATATATATATATATATATATATATATATATATATATATATATATATATATATATATATATATATATATATATATATATTATTTTACTTTGAGCATTTATATAACTTATTTCATTCAAAGGGACGAATCAAAACTCTGCAGGATTCTTAAGTTTCAATTCCTGGCTGTACCTTAAGAGTATTAAATAACTACCAGCAACACAAGCAGCAACCTCCTCCCCACAGCCACAATCCTCCACAAGGAGATAACAGCGTCACGACAACGTCTCTTATGAAAATACTGTCCCATTCCCTTTCTTGTGGTGTACAACAACAAAAAATATAAACTGGAGTGCCTCCATTAGTATAATATATTGTGTGTGGAGTGGGTAGCACGGAGCGGGTGTTTTGTGTGGGGTAAAGTGGCTGATGGATTTGTTTGTGTGGTTGTACTCTTCGACTTGTGCTTGCGGGGGTCGAGGCTCTGCTTCTGGCCCCGCCTTTAACCCTGCAATCGACAGTCGTTACTGCTTACACCTAATGTCGAAACTGATTAGATTTTTTTTTTCCCGTAGCCATCTCATTGTATTTTCCTACCACTCTTAGTGGAGAAAAAGATTTTAATATCCCTACGATTCGTTTGTATTTTTAACTTCCTTCTATCTCTCCCTTTTCCTTGTGCCTCTCATTTTAAAGTTGGGTTCATTACACGTTATAGAATTCATTTTGAATATATTAAGTTATTAAATCTTCCATTCTCCTTGTCTCCTCCAGGATCTTACATTCAGCTGTTTTTCGTAGTCATTCAAACCACTACAGTCCCCGGATCACTCTTGTTATAAGCTTCTGGACATCCTGACGTTTCTGAATATACTTTCATTGGTGTGTGGGCTCCCTGTTGGTGTTGCACGTTTTATAATAGACCCGACATATACCGTGTACATTGTCTTTAATGATTCTTTGTTCTTTTTCTGAGGGCACTAAGATTTGTTAGCTTTGGTGATACGTTCAGTGTAATGTTCACTCTCAGATCCTTATAGCACGATTTTTTTTAATTTCTTCCTTAACGTATACTCTAGTATTCTCTCAGATTTGAAAGGTCTTCTATTTGTTTGGGTTGAACTCTGATAATCACGTTGACAATTCTTGCAGCCTGTTCCCGCTAGGTTCACGTCGGCTGCAAACAACGAGTCGTGGGATCTGAGCTCCTCTGGCGTAGTAACAATCATTGGAAAGTCTTATTGCTCGCCTGTCGGGATGCCTCTTGTATTCCTTAAGTGTTTCTTTAGAGAAGCTTGTGATGACGTTTCGGTCCGACTTGTGCCATTTACAAGTCAGTGTTACTTGTAAATGGTCATTAGCTTGTCTCTCCAATGTGATGCTTATTTGTGTATTGTTTCAGCCACGGTATTGTGCCTTTTTGTTCTTTCTTGAAGGACAAGAGGAGGCAGTCTACACTTATTTTTCTTGCTTGATCTCCATTACTCTGCCATAAAATTCCTGCAGGTTCCTGAGGCAGGAAACTCCGTCCATAAGTCTCTGCTGATTTTATTTAACGAGGTTCCTCCAATTCTCCCGCCTACCCCTCTCATTCCTGATGTATAATGAAGCTCTCAAATCCCAGTTCTCCTGGGTGGAATAGGCTTGTAGCCTGGTTCTGTGACCAGGAGGCCTGGTCACAGACCAGGCTGCGGGGGCCTTGATCCTCGAAACTTTCTCCAAGTATACTCCAGGTAACTATGAAAGTTTTAAATGGTTTTTCACCCTCGCAGCCCGGTCTTTGGCCAGCCTGCCTTGTTGACTGTTCAGTGAAGGTGTTGCTCTTAGCGGTCATCCTGAGCGATTGTAATTCTCAAGTAAAAGAAACTCGAGGTGTGGAACCAAACCTTTAGGAGCTACCGTAACTACCGACCCCTTAGTAGAATCTTTGACGCTATCCTCATTGTTGTGCTGAAGTCTCCCAACTCAGGCTGACAGACTTCATCACTTTGTATGAAAATCAAGTGTGACGGAATATAACAGGGAAGTACAACTAGCCTTTGTTGCACTGTGTAACTATCGTATAGAATAGAATAGTAACATACTGGTGATGCATGCAATCTTGATCTGTTAAAAACTCTCCCGTCTGCTCCTCTCATTCCTTTTGTCTCTCTCTTCCATACTTCTCTCTCTCTCTCTCTCTCTTTCCTCCTTGCCTGCAACAATATTAACAGCAACATTTGCACTCCTTGCACTTGTGGTTCGTTATATATCATGGCGGAATCCACGCTCTGACATTTTATATCTTGTAACCCCCGAAATGCTAGAGAAGGAGAGGGAGGGTAGGAGGGGGAGGGGTCTGGAGATGTTTTATAGATTGCTAGTTCATTCAAAAATTGCTGTATCCTCAGTGGATGTCACTCTCGTACAGATTCTAGTATCACGTGGAAGGAATAATAGTGCTATAATTTATGCCTCTTGTTTATGTCCGATGTGAGATAAAGAGAACAGGAGTAAGTACTGTGCCTTGAGGAACAAACCTTTTCACTTTGTTCACTATTATACTTTGGTTTATGTTCGCTAGAAAATTCAGTATCCATCTGCCCACTTTTTCAGCTTTTCCTTTTGCACGCATTGAATGCGCTATTGCACCATGATCGCACTTCTCAAAAGCTCTGCCAAAGCCTGTGTCTACTGCATCCCCATTTTATGTGCCTTGCAGTGCATCCAAGACTGTCATAATGGTCCAGTAGTTGCGAGAAGCAGAAGCAACCTGTTCTAAACCAACTCTGCCTTGGGTTGTGCAAATTTTACGAATCCCTGTTGTATATGATCTTGCTTATTAAATCTCTTTGAGATTTTTTTCATGTGAGACGTCAGTACTCTCGGACTGCAGCGTCATCGTACTCAGAATGTTCTCTAAAGCTACTCAAGAACGTGTTTCAAGCATTATTGCTGTCACCTTGTGGAGTGGGGCTATATGCGTCGTTTTTATCGGCAGTGGGATCACCTTCCCCCTTCGTATTCAGTTTCCCTCTCCGTAGAATATTTAAGGCACGTGATACGGGCTTCTTGTTGATCATGGAGTTCCATGAGTCTGGGCTTGGGGTACAGACCATGAGCATGCTGTCAGTGTCTGAAATTTTGGATATGTCGATAAAGTTTGGAGATTCGTTCATGAAGAATTCATTCAGATTATCAACCTTTAGTCTGAGTTACGGCTCACTGAATGAAAGATGTGATTGCGGCGGGTATGAAAGTTGTAGTTGCAGGGGGTATGAAAGTTGTGGTTGCAGGGGTGATGAAAATGCGACGAGAGCAAAGTTGGTAGCTTGGTCATACCTTGTTCATAAAATAGTGTAAAAATCTGTGACTCGGAATATTTTTTTTAAACAATCAGAAATGGTTACAATCCTAACCCTAGTTTTTAAAGGGGTGAAGGGGTAAGCCGGACTGACGACACTGGAGGACAGGAGGGTTAGGGGAGACATGATAACGACATACAGAATACTGCGTGGAATAGACAAGGTGGACAGAGACAGGATATTCCTAAGAGGGGACACAGAAACAAGGGTCACAATTGAAAGTCGAAGACCCAGATGAGTCAAAGGGATGTTAGGAAGTATTTCTTTAGTCATAGTCAGGAAGTGGAATAGGCCTCGGTCGGATGATCAAAAGCTTCAGCGGCGGGTCATCACATGAATAAGACCCGAGTAAGGAAACATTTGTCCTGTTTCCAGATACACCTTACCTAACCTCAAAGTATTTACCTGATAACTGAAGGATGTTTTCGGAGGCCAGCATCTCAGCCGCCTAAATCTGGTTCCTCTATCCTGGTGGATAGAGGCCTGATCAACCAGGCTGCTACCGCTGGCTGCACGCAGTCCAGCATACGAACCTCATCTCGGCTGGTAAGGAACTGATCTGATCTTGTCAACTTTCCTCTGGAAGACAGCAAAGGGTGCATTGGTAATTCCCTTTTTACATATGATGGGAGGCTGGAGGCTGTTGAAGACTCCAGTCTTCCTCACTTAAAATGTTCTCTCGTTGTACTCATGGCACCCCTACTTTATAATAATAATAATAATAATAATAATAATAATAATAATAATAATAATAATAATAATTTCTACAAGTACATGATACAGCTTATACAGACCTAGCTGACATCGATGACATACTATTCAGAAAGTCCCTTGTTATGCAGAGCATTTCTGGCAACTTAGGTTAATTTTGTCGCTGTTATGCGACCCACACCAGTCAGCTAGCACCCAGGTACCTACTTACTGCTAGGTGAACAGGGAGAGGTGGTGTCTTTAAGGAAACACCCTCGGTGTTTTCACCCGTATCGGGGATCGAACCACGGTCGGTCCTAGGACCAGTGCTATTTTTGGTATATGTGAATGACATGATGGAAGGGTTAGACTCAGAAGTGTCCCTGTTCGCAGATGATGCGAAGTTAATGAGGAGAATTAAATTAGATGAGGATCAGGCAGGACTTCAAAGAGACCTGGACAGACTAGACACCTGGTCCAGCAACTGGCTTCTCGAATTTAACCCTGCCAAATGCAAAGTCATGAAGATCGGGGAAGGGCAAAGAAGACCGCAGACGGAGTATAGGCTAGATGGCCAAAGACTGCAAATCTCGTTCAAGGAGAAAGATCTTGGGGTGAGTATAACACCGAGCACGTCTCCGGAAGCACACAACCAGATAACTGCTGCAGCATATGGGCGCCTGGCAAACCTGAGAACAGCGTTCCGATACCTTAGTAAGGAATCGTTCAAGACTCTGTACACCGTGTACGTCAGGCCCATACTGGAGTATGCAGCACCTGTTTGGAACCCACACTTGATGAAGCACGTCAAGAAATTAGAGAAAGTGCAAAGGTTTGCGACAAGGTTAGTACCAGAGCTCAGGGGAATGTCCTATGAAGAAAGGTTGAGGAAAATCGGACTGACGACACTGGAGGACAGGAGGGTTAGGGGAGACATGATAACGACATACAGAATATTGCGTGGAATAGACAAGGTGGACAGAGACAGGATATTCCAAAGAGGGGACACAGAAACAAGGGTCACAATTGAAAGTCGAAGACCCAGATGAGTCAAAGGGATGTTAGGAAGTATTTCTTTAGTCATAGTCAGGAAGTGGAATAGCCTAGCAAGTGAAGTAGTGGAGGCAGGAACCATACATAGTTTTAAGATGAGGCATGATAAAGCTCATGGAGCAGGGAGAGAGAGGACCTAGTAGCACTCGGTGAAGAGGCGGGCCCAGGAGCTGAGTCTCGACCCGTGCATCCACAATTAGGTGAGTACACACGCACACACTCCCCAGTTCCCCTCAACCCACTCTCTCCCCCTCCGCGTTTGTACCCCTGCAGGAGTCACCTTTCCCAGCAACAGGTGGCAAGTGGGTAGGTGAAGCAGGCGAGATCAAACTCACTATAATCGTAGAAGAAGAGCTTACTTGTGTCGAGGTGCGCTCACTTTGGCAAGTCACTGCTCAAAAACTTCTACTCCCCCTGTTTTTTCCTCTCTTTACATATGCTTAATTATATTTTTTGGTGTGTGTGTGTGTGTGTGTGTGTGTGTGTGTGTGTGTGTGTGTGTGTGTGTGTGTGTGTGTGTGTGTGTGTGTGTATTTTGTGCTTTAATTCATGCACGAGTGTTCTTCACAGTGTAATATTGGTATGTTCCTCCTCCCTGTGCAGCCGCTAGAAAGGTGCTAGATTTTTTTGTCGTTATTTTTTTTAGTGGATGGCGAAACGTCTACAATAAAGATACCCAGATGTTGCACATGTGTCTTACTCTCAAGAATGTCCGTAACATATAACCGGAATGATTGCTGTAACTGCTTGTTTATGATAGGAATGAAAACCTCGAAATGAGCACAATATACAGAATGCAGGTACATCATATCATAGAGTATAAGGAATGGGTAAAAGACTTGGGATTTTTTTTTTCAGAGGATCTGTGATTTCGAAAACGAGCAAATGCAGCAGAAGGCATGAAAATGACGGGATGAATTATGAGAATATTAAAAAGTAAAAGGAACTACGCCAGTGATTGGTACTATTCGGTGCATAAGGAGCAAATACGATAATTATGGACAAGGTAGATTACAGTGGAAAAATGAACATGTTAATAGAAGACTGGGAAACTTACGTGCTCCTTAAACTGTATTGAAGAGTAGGAAGGCCGTTAGTTCAATTAGAGAGCACTGTGTCATCCTCGGCCCAAGACTTCAACACATTACCAGCGATGGTGCCATAACGAAGGACGAAGTTTTCAAGAAGCCGGATCAGCTGGGTTTGATGGCTGTGGGCCTCCAAGCCACTAGCACAAGCAACCTGGATGACTAGATAGTCAGCAGCGAAGCCTGAGGCTGCGGGGGTAGAATCCTCGAAACCGGTTACAGTTAAATAGTGGGTAATTCAGAAGAGGCTTTCAAGAGGAAAGGAGACATCTTAATCTTAACTATTGGTAACTCAGCACAGGCTGAATCTATTCTCTAGAACGGAGAAGAGACAAACTTGATATATTAAAGCTAGTTGTGAGTCAGATCCCGAATGTGTGCGCTTTCATAACAACTAACAAGCGTCGTGATGAGCATATTACCAACATGGTCGTCCGTGGTGATGGAAACACTTGGTTAGTTGATGTGATTGCATATAATAGTCGTAATGTAGACAAATTATGGGCACAACCTTCCATTACTGCCATTGGTAAGTCTGGTACTTTAACATTCCGTCTCCACCCAGGATAAAGCAAGTTACTGAAATAAGTCAGCTGACTAATAAGCTCTCTCGTCACATAGGAAAGTTGAGTGGGATCAGATGAGGTTTGAGAAGACTCTACCAACCTCCCACCAAGCATAAGGGGAATTGCCAATAAACCCCAGGCTGCCTTCAAGAGAGCTGGACAGATACCTAAAGTCAATGCCGGATCAGCCGGGCTGTGGCTCGTACGTTGGACTGCGTGCGGCCAGCAGTAACAGCCTGGTTGATCAGGCCCTGATCCACCAGGAGGCCTGGTCGTAGACCGGGCCGCGGGGGCGTTGATCCCCGGAATAACTTCCAGATAGACTCCAGGAGGTACTACAAGAGCCTGAACACCTAAGAAAAGTCAGTCCTCTTTTTTTTTTTTTATTATCAGAATTGGTTACCTCTCATTGTGCTAATTCTCTGATCTATATATAACATATACGAAGTTGGGGCAAGAATTATATGTACCTAACTCTCGCAGAGTTGTTTTCGGGTCTTTATCACCTATGATGGGTTTTCAAAAACGCAAACGTAATAAAACCTGTCGACTTAAGCTGAAAGACTTGAATAAGGTGTTAGTGTGGTGGTAGCGCTCGCTCGTGCACATGTGTATGTCCAGCAGGGTGAGCTTTGAATAGGAGGGAGGAACACTGTATTGTGTGATATCTGTGACCAGTATAGAGATTATTTTATCTACGGTTGAAGCCCGGCCTAAGATCGGACTTCCTTGTGGACTACTTGATCTGATCAACCAGTTTGTTGCTGTAGAGATTATTTTATCTACGGTTGAAGCCCGGCCTAAGATCGGACTTCCTTGTGGACTACTTGATCTGATCAACCAGTTTGTTGCTGATGATGAGCAGAACTGTAAGGACAAGGAAAAAAATAGCCTTGAGCGATTACTGCTAATAATGATTATTAGTATATTCTTTAGAGGTGCTGGAGCGGTAAGCCAGCGTAAGGCTTCGACCAGATGACCAAAAACTCTAGTGGCGTCAGAAAACACTTGTTCTGTTCCCTGACGAATCTAACGTTCTACTGCTGCTATTACTACTGCTGCTATTATTACTACTACTGCTGTTATTACTACTGCTATTATTACTACTGCTATTATTACTACTACTGCTATTATTACTACTGCTGCTATTATTACTACTGCTGCTATTATTACTACTGCTGCTATTATTACTACTGCTGCTATTATTACTACTACTATTATTACTACTGCTGCTATTACTACTACTGCTACTATTATTACTACTGCTGCTATTATTACTACTGCTATTATTACTACTGCTGCTATTATTACTACTGCTGCTATTATTACTACTGCTGCTATTATTACTACTGCTATTATTACTACTGCTGCTTCTATTATTACTACTACTACTACTACTACTACTACTACTACTACTAAAAACAAAGCGCTTCTGCTGCAGGAACTGATACAAGGTGTAGTAGCGCAAGACATCTCCAGCAGTTGTACCCTGGGAAGCATTAAACTTCCCATTTCAATTCCCTTGTATTGGATAACAACGATAAGTGAAACCGCAGTTTCATATTACCACTTTCAAACGAACGCAGAATTGGCAGTGATGAGATGGTGGGCACAAGATACCACTTCACGACTGGCCTGGCAGTCATGTATTAGCAGGAGCCCCGGGGACACTTGTCAAAGCCAGGAGTCAACCCTAAGAGGGTTGCATGAATATATTACGTGTGCGCGCTCACCTAGATGCGTTTACGGGGGGGAGAGGGGGTGTTTACTCCCCTTTTACACGCCGAAAGACTGCTTCTGGTCCCGTCTCCTAGACTTGTCGGCCTCACCGGGCCACCATCTGGAAAAGACCCGGGCCGGGACAAGACTTTCGAACCTACTACATTACGGCCTCACCGCTTTCTGGCCTCTTATGTATCCTTGAAACTGTGTTTCGAGTTTGTCTTCACCACTGTCTAATCCAAGTCATTCCACTTTTTTAACCACCCATCCATGTCTTTCTTGTTTTACTTCTGTGAATGTTGTAGAGTTCCAGGAAATTCTTGAGACAGGATTTTCCATTTCTAAATCCGTGCTGTTATTCTGAAAATAATCTTCTCTTAAAGTGCTCTCTAATATAATTTTCCTTAAAATTTTCATCAGAACTTTTGATAGTATGCATGTTAGAGATACTGGCTTGTAATTGTCTCTTGTTTAACCCTTTTTATATATGGGGGTCCATATAACTATCTCCAAGTTTATGGTAGTTGCCTTGATTGGAGACATTGGTTGAAGACCTTTGCTATTGGGTCACACACTGGTGTTGATGCTTCTCTGTATCTATGGAGATAATGTTGCCTGGTCTCATTTTTGTTGTCAAGCTCCTTTAGTGTATGTATACATTAACAGAGCTTGTGCTATGGACAAACGTACGATACGTTTCGCTCGTTTTTCGAGTCTGCGTTATCATACTCTTGTAACTGTGTATGAACCTTTCCACTACTTCCACATGTAACCCATTATATTTTATACTATCTTGAGACGAAAGAAGAACTTCCTAACATTCCTGTGGCCTGTGTGTGTTTAGTTCATGAATGTGACTCGCGCGTTCCCACCAGGCCATCCCTGTCTTCATTGGCAATTCCTCTTAGGATTTTGTATGTTGCATATCTTCAAGGTCAAGTTGTTTCTTCATCGTCTTCCCAGAGTCTGCATTCCTCTTATCTATGGGACAAACAATGCCCTACCAAGGAAAGAAGAGAGTGTCTGATCACCCCTCTCTCCACCACCACGAACTGACTCACGAAATCGTAATGACACGATTGCAAACAAACCATACCACCGACGGTCTGGAGTTTTGAGACACACTGATCGTGGGTTCTAACCCCGCCCGTGGTATACTTTTTTTTCACCACGAACTTGTTCCCCCCCCCCTCTCCCGCTTCCTCTCTCCCCCTACTGATTCACACACCTCATTTCGTTTGCCCGTCCCCCCACCTTGTCTTCGCTCCTCCCCACCTCGTATTCCCCTCTCCCACACAAGCAATACCCCAGCAAAGAGAGAGGCCAGCAGTATCCACTCTCCGTCCAGAGTTGTTTTGCACTACAAGCACGTAACACAAGGTGCATCATCCCCGGAATACTCCACAATGCTTACTAGTGCTGCTGTGGCTGTTGCACCGCTCGCCCCTGCGCGGTGTCTCACTACTGCTACTGTGTACTATCTTAATAACACTGTTGCATATTAGTGTACCTTTGTTGCTCATACATGCATAGGACTTGCACACACATGATATTCATGTATACACAGGTGGACCACATTTTGTTAAAATAATACTAGACACTACACACAAGTAGTCACATATATAGAAACTGACCATACCACGGGTGGGGATAGAACCCGCGATCAGAGTGTCATAAAACTCCAAACCGACGTGCTAGCCACTGGGCCGGCTGACAACGTGTCTTCCTAAACCAGTTTGTCGGTATCATTTTCCAAGGTTTATAAGAGCAAAAGAGGAGCACGGCAGCAGGCCTACTGGCCCAAGCTAGTCAGGTTCAGATCACACCCATCGTCCACCGAGATGCATGGTACCTGGGCACTGCTACAGACCGCTACCTTCTACGTTTAGCTAAATGCCAACTTATCAGATCGAAGAATTAACGCTACTGATCTTGAAATTATCTCTGGTTTACCTTAAAATTACAACAGTTTGCTTTCGCTGGGATTTTAGGTTGATGCCGTTGTGTGGGTTAGCGGACCAGCAGCAGCAACAGCCTGGTTGATCAGGGAAACACTAGACAAGCCTGGCCCAAGGCCGGGCCCTGGGAGTAGAAAATTTCAAGGAACTCGTCAAAGGGACCCCATTGTTCCCTGTTCTGTCCCTTGCAAAGCCCTATTATATTCCTTTTGTCACCCACAGTATGTTCCTTTTGTAGCCCCCATGCTGCCCCTTTTGTCGCTTCATAATGCCATTTTTTCTTCTCAATCTGTCCATTTCGTAGCCTCAATCTGTATATTTGTCGCCTTATGTATACCTTTGTCGCCTCATTCTGCACCTTTGTCGCCGCATTCTGTACCTTTGTCGCCGCATTCTGTACCTTTGTCGCCTTCTCTCTGTCCCTTTCTGGCACCATTCTGTCCCTCTACGACAGCATTCAACCCTTGTTGCACTCTTCTGTTTATTTGTGACGCTATTCCGCTGCTTCAGTGTACTGTTGCATCCTCTTCCTGTGTTCCCTGGTGCTCCTCTCGTGCACCGTGTGATCATGTGTGTTGCTCGGTGTATCCTTCATACACGGATTAGGTTAGGTAAGGTTTGTCAGGAAACAGGACAAGTATTTCCTGACGCGGATCTTAGTGTGATGACCCGCCGTTGGAGCTTTTGGTCATCTGACAGAGGCCTTCCGCTGGCTTACCTGTCCACCCCCTAAAAAATTAATGGTCACAATTATAACCATTTTCTTTTTAAGGGTGAGGGATCAGCCATTTAATGGAAGAGTTGCCTCTGTGCAGGCAGTGTTTCTTGTGGGTTGAAAATTGTACAAAATACCGACAAGTTGATGATTAAGACATGCATGGAACAGTTGGGTATCTTTATCGTTGAAACGTTTCGGCTACACAGTAGACTTATTCAGTCAAACACAGAGATAACAGGTGTAGTACTGAAGTGAAGATGTAATTATTTCATCAACTTTGGAGAAATAGTATTAGAGGTGGTCAGTCCATTCAGGTCCGTGGAGCTGAACTCTTCTTCAGGCTGAGGGACTGACCACCTCAAATACTAATACTGCTATTAGGTTGATGGACTGATTACATAATCTTCATTTCACTACTACACCTGTTGCCTCTGTATTTGACTGAAAAGCCTACTGTGTAGACGAAACGTTTCGACAATAAACATACCCAGTTGTTGCACATGTCTTAATCATCAATGTTTCTTGTGTCTACTGTCCCATCACCATTTGTTTCATCACACGACCATTCCTCAGTCTCACCGTCACTCCCCATGAATAACCTTGGTGTATCTTCTCCCATTTGCCACTACTTATGTGCAAGTGGCACTATGTACATTATGGGTACGTAGACGTGTGTGTGTGTGTGTAATTATATGTACCCTCTTTATGTAACTATCATATAGAGTAGCAACCCACTGCTGATGTGATGCAAATATTTTATAATAATTATTACGAGACTTTGAAATGTAAGGATTCTGTATTGTTATCCACTAATGTATAGTTAAATATATTATGTGGTTGTATACAAGCCACCAGATGCAACCTCACAACAGTTCAAGGAACAGCTACTGAAAATTGATTACTGTTTGGAAAACCTTCCAGCTCCATCCCCAAACATCTTACTGCTTGGTGATTTCAACCTAAGGCATACAAAATGGAAGAATGTAGCAAATAATGTTATAGCTGAAACAATCCCCGGAGGTAGCGCAGATGAAAGGTCACACACACTTGAGCTACTAAGTCTCTGCGAAAAACACACCTTAAGCCAGCAGATAGTGGAGCCAACAAAACTAGAAAACACACTTGACCTTATCTTCACAAATAATGAGGACCTGATAAGAGACATAAGAATATAAAAAACAACTAATTCCGATCACAACCTAATCGAAGTCCAGACGTACATGCATAGGGGTCCTGATCAGCAGAATGCATGTACCTGTGAAGGTGTCTTCACAAAATACAACTTCAACAACAAGAACATCAACTGGGACCAGGTAAACCATGTCCTAAACGAAACATGTTGGGAAGATGTCTTAAATGACATGGATCCAAACCAGTGCCTTGAAAGGATCAACTTCCTGGCAGCCGAAACATGTTCTAGGCATATTCCCTTAAGAAAGAAGAAGAGCAGGAGTAAACTGGAGAGAGAAAGACGCTCCCTCTACAGAAGACGACGAAGAGTCGCTGAGCTCCTCAGGAGTGCTAGAATATCTGATACACGAAAGGAGGCGCTGACCAGGGAAGTGGAAACTATCGAACTTAAGTTAAATGACTCTTACAGGAACCAGGAGAGGCAGGAGGAGCTTAAAGCTATTAGTGAAATTGAAAGAAATTCAAAATATTTCTTTTCATATGCCAAAAACAAGGCAAATACCACCTCTAGTATCGGGCCCTTACTCAGACAGGATGGGACTTACACAGATGACAACAAGGAAATGAGTGAAATATTGAAATTCCAGTACGACTCTGTGTTTAGTGAACCACTAATCGGTCTGAGGATCGACGACCCAAATGATTTCTTCATGAATGAGCCTCAAAACTCCATAAATGTATGCCAGATTTCCGACATTACCCTAACTCCGATAGATTTCGAAAAAGCCATTGACAACATGCCTATGCACTCAGCCCCGGGCCCAGACTCGTGGAACTCTGTTTTCATTAAGAACTGCAAGAAACCTTTCTCGCGTGCCCTAAGTACACTATGGAGGAGGAGCTTGGACATGGGTGAAATTCCACAGTCACTTAAAACAACGGATATAGCCCCACTCCATAAAGGTGGCAGCAAAGCATTAGCTAAGAACTATAGACCAATAGCTCTGACGTCCCACATCATAAAAATCTTTGAAAGAGTGCTAAGAAGCAGGATTGCAAATCACCTGGATTCCCAAAATCTGCACAATCCAGGGCAACATGGGTTCGGGGCAGGTCGCTCCTGCCTCTCACAACTACTGGATCACTATGACATGGCCTTGGATGCACTGGAAGAAAATCAGAATGCAGATGTAATATACACAGACTTTGCAAAAGCATTTGACAAATGCGATCATGGCGTAATAGCCCATAAAATACGTGCTAAAGGAATAACTGGGAAAGTGGGGAGATGGATCTTCAACTTCCTAACAAATCGAACACAGTAGTGGTCAACAGAGTTAAATGGGAGGCTGCCATAGTGAAGAGCTCTGTTCCACAAGGCACAGTACTCGCCCCCATCTTATTCCTTATCCTCACATCAGACAGAGACAGAGATATACACCACAGCACCGTATCATCCTTTGCGGATGATATTAGGATCTGCATGAGGCTGTCATCTGCTGAGGACGCGGTTAACCTCCAAGAAGATATAAACAAAGTTTTCCAGTGGGCAACGGTAAACAATATGATGTTCAATGAGGACAAATTCCAACTACTCCGTTATGGAAAACTGGAGGAGATAATAACTAGAACAGAGTATACTACTGACTCCGGCCATACAATAGAGCGGAAAAATAATGTAAGGGACCTGGGAGTAGTAATGTCTGAGGATCTCACTTTCAAGGATCACAACAGTGCCACGATCGCACGTGCAAAGAAAATGATAGGATGGATAATGAGAACTTTCAAAACGAGAGATGCCAAGCCCATGATGATCCTTTTCAAATCACTTGTTCTCTCTAGGCTGGAATACTGCTGTACATTAACATCTCCATTCAAAGCAGGTGAAATCGCAGATCTAGAGAGTGTACAGAGATCCTTTACTGCACGTATAAGTTCTGTCAAGCACCTTAACTACTGGGAACGCTTGGAAGCACTTGACTTAAACTCGTTGGAACGCAGGAGGGAGAGATATATCATAATCTACACTTGGAAAATCTTGGAAGGAATGGTCCCAAATCTGCACACAGAAATCACTCCCTACGAAAGTAAAAGACTGGGTAGGCGATGCAAAATGCCCCCAATAAAAAGTAGGGGGCGCCATTGGTACACTAAGAGAAAACACCATAAGTGTCCGGGGCCCAAAACTGTTCAACAGCCTCCCATCAAGCATTAGGGGAATTGCCAATAAGCCCCTGGCTGCCTTCAAGAGAGAGCTGGACAGATACCTAAAGTCAGTGCCGGATCAGCCGGGCTGTGGCTCGTACGTTGGACTGCGTGCGGCCAGCAGTAACAGCCTAGTTGATCAGGCCCTGATCCATCGGGAGGCCTGGTCATGGACCGGGCCGCGGGGGCGTTGATCCCCGGAATAACCTCCAGGTAACCATCTAAATTTCTTTTTCATCCAACACTCTCACTCTCTCTCACTCTCTCTCACTCTCTCACTCTCTCACTCTCTCACTCTCACTCTCTCTCACTCTCTCTCTCTCTCTCACTCTCTCTCACTCTCTCTCACTCTCACTCTCTCACTCTCTCTCACTCTCACTCTCTCTCACTCTCTCTCACTCTCTCTCACTCTCTCTCTCTCACTCTCACTCTCTCTCACTCTCTCACTCTCACTCTCACTCTCTCTCACTCTCACTCTCTCTCACTCACTCTCTCTCACTCTCTCTCACTCTCTCTCTCTCACTCTCTCTCTCTCACTCTCTCTCTCTCTCTCACTCTCTCTCTCTCTCACTCTCACTCTCTCTCACTCTCACTCTCACTCTCACTCTCACTCACTCTCACTCTCTCTCTCTCTCTCTCTCTCTCTCTCTCTCTCTCTCTCTCTCTCTCTCTCTCTCTCTCTCTCTCTCTCTCTCTCTCTCTCTCTCTCTTTCTTTTCTACAGTTAGATGTATTGTGACATGAAATTTCAAGTGGGGTTCAAACTACTGGCAAGCTAGTCTTAAAATTAGCAGGCCAGTGCGTTGTCCATTGGATTATTTGTGATCACAGTGGGGCCAGTGCTGACCTTCCTGTGGTGTATAGAATTATACCTGGTTGGATGAATCTGGTTTGGCCAGCATGGTGCCATGGACAACGCACTGGCCTGGTAGTTTTTTAAGACTTGCCTGCCATGGGTTCGATCCCCAGCCGTTTTGTGACTTTTTTACAGTCGTGTTCGTACGATTTCGTTAATCCAAATTCCACTTCTTGCATCCCCCCTTCCTTCTCTTTCCTCAGTATAATATCTCTTGCCCCTCTTTCTGGCACGCTGGAGATATCTTCATAAAAATTCAATTTCTCACGCGCTTGGAATAGGTCATCCCGAGAGATGGCAATTCCCGGGTGATAGTAAGTTAATCCGGCTCTGCTGGAAGGAAACCTTTGAAGCTGCCGTTCCTAATGAACTTTTACCAAAATATTTGACAATCTTTATTGCTCTACTGAAGTCCCCCAGCTCAGCTGACGGATTTCAACACTTTGTATGAACCCCATCCTGCGTGATGGAATGCGACAGGGAAAACAAAGATAGCTTTTGTTCCCATTGTGTAACTATCATCTGGAATATGGTAGCAGCACACTGCAGACATATCTAATTTTGCTATATAAAAAAAATTACCGCCGCCTTTTTTCCCTCCCCTTCCATCCCCTCCCTTCTACAAGCTGTTGCAGAGGAAGGTGCAGTTCATTGTATCTCTCCCTTATTTTTTCTTCTGTGACTTTACGTCAGTGTAATGTGCTAGCTGCTGCACCATCACCACTTTCCTCTGCACTTGTTCTAGGGAGAAGAAAAGAGGTAGTGGAGGGAGGGAAGGAGGGAGTGTTTGGGAGGGGAGGGGAGACTGGGTGTAATGTTTATGGTACTGAGCGAGCCTGCTGGTAATGGGTCATGTTGGAGTTAATGCTTATTGCTGACGTATTGATGCCCAAGTTGATGCTTATTGTTGACGTATTGACGAGTTAAAGCTTATTGCTGATGTATTATGTTCGTGTTAATGTCTACTTTAGCCTTTATGTATATGAGACTGTTTGCTGCTGCGCTGATTGTCAATTTTAATGTTTTTTTTTTTATTTTCTAGGTGAGTGTGTGATGGACTTGAACGATATAGTAAAAGGTAACTATCTGCATCTATATGTCCTCATGGCTTCTAGACGGTGACAGTCTACAGGTGAGTATCCTTATGGCTTCGAGACGGTGAGTGTCTACAGGTAAGTGTGCTCATGGCGTCTAGACAGTGACTACCTATAGTTAAGATCCCGTAGGACGTCTAAACCTGAAGAATTTGAAGACATCAGGTTCTGTCCGTGCGGAGGGTTGCATCAGCTCCTTGGATCTGGGTGTAATAATGTCATCTGGCCTATCTTTTCAAGAAGACAATATGGCAAGTGTCACGATAGCCAGGAAAATGATGGGGTGGATAATGAGAACTTTAAAAGAAGTGAAATAATGCTAATAGTGACACTGTTCAAATCACTTGTACTCTCTCGCTTAGAGTATTGTTCAATGTTGACTGCTCCGTTCAGGGCTGGAGCCATATCTGGGCTGGAACAGACAGAGATCGTTCACGCCCCACATAGAGCCAATTAAGTATTTAAATTACTGGGAATTCCCCATCGTAAATATTTACTCACTGGAGCGGAGGAGAGAGATACATAATAATAGGTACGTGGAATGTGCTTGAGGACCTTGTTCCGAATCTACACCCAGTCATGATATCGTACTAGGGTGAAAGATATGAAAGAAAATATAATATAAATCCCGTGAAAAGCAGGGGCATCATGGTAACAAGAGAACATTGTATTTATGGGGCTCAGACTATTGAACACTCTACCAGAAGATATCAGAAACACTGCTGGAACACGTGTATAGATGGTGAAGAGGACATTCTAGGAGTACCTTCCCTACACAAGTGCCGGATCAACCAGCATATGATCATGTGATGGATATGTGGGCCAGCGGGCCGCCGCCAGCAATAACAGCCTTCTTGACCAGACAAGCCTGGCCCAGGGCCAGTCTGCAAGAGTAGGAAAACTCTAGAAACCCTTCAAAGGTATATCAGGTGAAAAGGAAGAAAGAGCTTCGAAAGAATCGTTGTAGAGTACATTGTGCTCGTGAGTCTCCCTCTCTCACAGCTTTAGCATCTCCACCTGATTTTCCGAATTATATTACTATTTTTCTCACTTTCTATTTTGGGGGATTTTTTGTGAATTGAATATTTTACAAGTTGTGTGTGTGTGTGTGTGTGTGTGTGTGTGTGTGTGTGTGTGTGTGTGTGTGTGTGTGTGTGTGTGTGTGTGTATGTATGTATGTATGTATGTATGTATGATGTGCCATCCTCAGGCTCCCTTTTTTTTGGCTCTGCTTTTTTGGAATTTGGTATTTTTGATGATTTTTTTTACGAGATCTACGAGGTTTATAGTAACGTGTACTCACCTAGTTGAGGTTGCGGGGGTCGAGTTCGAGCTCCTGGCCCCGACGTTGTGTGTGTGTGTGTGTGTGTGTGTGTGTGTGTGTGTGTGTGTGTGTGTGTGTGAGGAGGAAAACAGCACGACAGCGGTAGCTAGTTGAACGAGTAGATGACTGTATGGATGGATTGATGAATCAAGAGGTAGAAGTAGGCGAATGTTTCAATGCATTTATATAAAATGAAAACTTATATTTCGCATTTTTTTTCACTGAGGTTTGTCGTTTTTACGAAGTTTTTTCTTCTTCTAAGAGACAGTTAAATTATATTGCGCATCATGAGTCTCTGAATCCGTGTTGGTCATTCAGCACAGTATACTGCAGGCTTGATCCTCAGTCTGCTGATGGGTAGCACAAGTTGAACGCAACACATCGCCGTTGGCACTGGCAAGACTTAAAACAATAAAGGAATCTGGCGCTGCGTGTAGCGCTCTCTTGCTCCCTCCGATCAGCGTAATACGGAAATTGCCTCTTCCCTTGTCGCAGCCTCGCAAAACATACGTATTGTTTTTTTTTTGTATTGAGAGCGCAGAGTCTGTATTGTGTGCTGTTGTAAATGTGTTGCAGATGTCTGGCAGGAGATTGATGTTCTTCCTGCACCGCAGCTGCTGCTTCTGCGCTCATACTGCTTCTGCTTGCCCTCCTGTTTTTTCTCTTGCTTCTCCTGTAATAAAGAAAAGATAGGTGTACCACAAGCTTTTTATGGGGGGAAGGTTTCGTTCTATGTAGAGTTTTATCATCTGTTTGTCCTGCGTGTTCCCGCTGTCTCGAAAACCTCCGTCCACTCCCGGCTTTCCCTTTCCCGTCTCCTCCTTCCCCTTTCATTTCATTACCCCCTTGGTCCCTCACATGTTAAATGACCGGAGACAGTATCTCTTGTGGGGGCCAAGGATTAGGAAGACTTGTGTGTAAAAGATGGCGGCAGTGAGTAGTGGCGGTGATGTTGGCTGTTTGGTGGTGATGTTGGCAGTGGGTGGTTGGTGATGGCACTAGTGGTGTTAGTGGGTGATTGACGGTGGCGGTGGTGGTAGAAAGTCAGACTATTGCACTCTCTACGTTCACGAGGTTTGATTAGTGATGGAACTAAGTGTTTTGTTATTTCTTTGTGATAATATTCCTGTGGTGGGGGGGGGGGGCGCACGCTGAGAGAATTCACAAGTAATAGTGACTCCAACTCTTTCCAAACATGTCTTTAAAGCTCTTGTATCTAGTTTTAAAAGACTTAATGCTGACAGTAGTGAAATCAAACGCATGTAGCAGAACAAGCCTTTATGGGGAGAGTGTTTCGTTTTCCTCAGTTAAGGGTAGTTCCGCTACATGTCCTTGTCTTCGCTGTCGTAGCTGCTGAACCCATAGTGGATTGTCAGATACTCTCATTCCGTTACTGACAGATTTCATTACCCCTACAAGGAGGGTGTTCTTAGGGCCACCGTCCCCGCGGCCCGGTCCCAGACCAGGCCTCCAAGTGGTTGACCTGGTCAACCAGTTCCTTATTGAGGGAGGGCTTTGAAAGTCTTGGTCCATTGGTACCTATAGAATTTTCCCTTAGGTTACTCATTGCACCCTTGTTTTTTATTGAGGGTATTTTGCACCATCTACCATCATGGGAAACTATTTGTGTGAGTAGATTTGGGATCAGTCTTTCTAGAATTTTCAAGATGTAGATTATAATGTACTTCTCTCGCCTACGTTCCGAGGAGTACGAGGGGAGTCAAACGATCCCAGCAGCTGAGATGATTAAATGAATGTGTGATCAGTGAAGGTTCTCTGCATATTCTCTTATAAGAAAACCACCCTGTGATGGAATATAACAAGGAAATACAGCTACCTTTTTTTGCCTACTTTGTAGCACTTATAGAATAATGAGGCACCGAGGTTGTACCTAGTGTTGTTAGACAATTGTTGATCCATTGTCAGTCTGTAAGTAACAAGTGTTTGGTTTCCAACAATTGAACCTACGAGGAAGAGTGATGGATCAAGTAAATTTAGTGTAATTGGTGTTAAAGTAACTTAATGTAACCTAAATTTGATAATAGTTATTTAGTAGGAATTTGCCTCGACGTAGATCAAGAATTAGATATGTAAAAAACTAACATCCAGTAAATAATATTTTTGTCTGTTAAATCGTGCAGACAATGACGCATTGTAGCAAGTTGGAAAAACGGACTTGTTTGGGAAATGGGTTGGCACTGGAGCTTGCTATGGTGGAGGCAGCAGTGCCATGATGGAGGGGGGGGGCAGTGGCACACGCCCTAAGGCTGCCGCTGCTGCCTTTGTCTGGTTGCCGCTGGCACAGCTGCGGGTCAACATTATATTTCCGGCGGTAGAGGCCAAGTTGTCTGCAGGATCCATCACCCGCAGTCCTGATGTGTAGTCGTCAACACCACTCACGTGTGTGTTCAACACCACTCACGTGTGTGCTGAACACCACTCACGTGTTGTGTGCCCAACACCACTCACGTGTGTGCTGAACACCACTCACGTGTGTGCTGAACACCACTCACGTGTTGTGTGCCCATCACCACTCACGTGTGTGCTCAGCACCACTCACGTGTGTGCTCAGCACCACTTACGTGTGTGCTCAGCACCACTCACGTGTGTGCTCAGCACCACTCACGTGTGTGCTCAACACCACTCACGTGTGTGCTCAGCACCACTCACGTGTGTGCTCAACACCACTCACGTGTGTGCTCAGCACCACTCACGTGTGTGCTCAGCACCACTCACGTGTGTGCTCAACACCACTCACGTGTGTGCCCAACACCACTCACGTGTTGTGTGCCCAACACCACTCAGGTGTGTGCCCAACACCACTCAGGTGTGTGCCCAACACCACTCAGGTGTGTGCCCAACACCACTCACGTGTGTGCTCAGCACCACTCACGTGTTCTCACTAGTTCTCACTTGTTCCAGGCGATGCAAAATGCCCCCCAATAATAAAAGTAGGGGCGCCATTGGTACACTGGGAAGGAAAACACCATAAGTGTCCGGGGCCCAAAACTGTTCAACAGCCTCCCATCAAGCATTAGGGCTCAGCACCACTCACGTGTGTGCTCAGCACCACTCACGTGTGTGCTCAACACCACTCACGTGTGTGCTCAACACCACTCACGTGTTG
>NC_091309.1:8846975-8884475 GCF_038502225.1 Cherax quadricarinatus
GAAGTTTGACTGTTTGAGGGGTCATTCGTGTGCGTAGTGGCTGTAGCTTTGTTGTGGTCGCACAAGCCACGCCTCGGTGTTTAATACCAGGGATGACTGTTATATTAGAGCCTAGTGGTAAGATTTAAGAGTATCGTGATGTACTTGCTGTTGCTCGTGCTTGCTGCTGCTTGCTGTTTTTTGCTTGTGCTGGTGCCTGTTGCTATCGTTGATGTTGGTGCTTGCTGCTGCTGCTTATTGCTAGTGCTTGTTGTTACTGCTTTTTGCTACTGCTGCTGATGCTGTTGCTGATGGATATAACAGCGCTGGTGAGATGATGATTTATGAGGATAATGATGGCGATTAAACATTTTTGATTATAGGGATCAGTGTATTGGGCAGTGTCACTTAGTCTGTGAGCGAAAATACTACCATGAAGACCATACCTCAGTCCCAGGGAAGACTTAGAATAAAGATAACATCGAAGTGAGTTCATCCGACGAGCTCTCGAACTCGTCGTGGACCTCCACGGTGTTCTTGGACCACCCTCGTCGTTGTCTGGGACCTGGTGTCCCTTATCGGTCACCCGTGTCCTTGTCTGGGACCTGGTGTCCTTTTTCTCCCCCTTCCTCTGTCGTTGTCTGGGACCTGATCTCCTTTTCTCCCCCTTTCCCCGTCGTTGTCTGGGACAGGGTGGTAGGCGGGCGGGCAGACGTGAGCACTGCAGGGTTCTCAAGGGCTCTCACTTTTGTTATCATGAGTGACCTGACTCTTCTTCCTGCCCGATGGAGTGTGAGGCGAGTCGGCCACACACCCATCCCCTACCTCCCGCCTTTTCAATCCCTGCCTCCCAGGGCGTATCAACTATTTGGGTTATAATTTACTGTCTCTACGGTGGTATATGCAATAATCGCGAACGAGCGATACAAGATGCAAAACAACCACAGTAGTTGAATGATCCACTCACGGGAACCTACACAGATTCCCACCACATTCTCATTCTACTTATTATTGTTATTAATTATTATAGGGAACGCTAAGCTTTCAGGGGATGGAAGGCATTCACGCTTAATTCAGGGAAGTGGAGCACAGATCCAATTCCCGAAATCAAGAGCCCCTCACCACCATCAGGAAACCTCCCTTGAGGCAAGGTTTGAGTAATTGGTGACTAGGGATAAGGGCCTCTTTTCTGCTTGCATCTCTTTCGACGTAAATGGTGGGGATATTTCCTCTTTCGTTTAAATTTGATGACACAGCAAATTATATAAATGTTTTGCAGAACGTGAAAAATTGGACTAATTTTTTCATTTGCGTTTTGCAATGTGATTATGATTTGTGATGGATGAATTGGTCACGACAATGATAGTGTAAATTTCATAATGTTAGGAAAAGGATATATTTAAAGTAATGAATAACCAGTTGTTCTAGTGTTTTGAAATAGAATAGAATGAACGTTTTGAGACGATTCTTTCCACGAAAATCAGGTGCACAGAGTACATCCATAGTCACATGTTTCCAGGTGCTCCCTTCACCTTGTGTGTAGCTTGTATCATGCGACTGATTGTCGAACTGACATTTCAGCTGTTTGCCCAAAACTTAGGCTTTCATAATTATCGAGGTGCCTGTAGGGCACTCGGAAAACTTCTAGGAAAGTCTTTTGACATTGATATTTTAATGTGATTTTTTTTTGTAATTGATGCTGTTATTATAAGTTGGTGTGGTAGTATTGATCTGTGTTGTGTTTTATCCTTGTGTTTTTTCTTGTTAAGTTTTCCTTTGACGTTCTTACGTGTTTGGTACGTATTTTTGTATTGCCGTTGGCGCTGAATTATCACAAAATGTCAGTGTCCCGTGGCTCGATTGTAGCGCACTCAGCTCTCACACTTAGTGTCCGGGGTTCGATCCTTGGTACTATGTGGAAACATTGGGCATGTTTCCTTACACCTGCTGCCCCTGTTCACCTAGCAGTAAATAGACACTGAATGATAGCAGACGTGTGGGTTGCATCCTGGGGTTGGGGCTTTGCGCTGAGGGAGGATAACACCTCTTAGCCTGTAAAAGTGATTCGCGTAAAAAAAAAAAAATGGTTCTCATGACGTCTTAATACTTACATAATGTACCCTTGCGACTATACCCTACCTGTCACCCCCATCACAACCTGCCTGCCATCTCCCCACCACATTCTACTTTCCTCCCCCACCACATCATGACTGCCACCCACATCCTGCCTTCCCTTAGCGTCCCTCCGCTTCCATTGGTCGGGTTATCATTGATTTCCGATAGTCTCGGTCATTAGAAATATATTGTGACCGGTTTTCATAAATTGATACATGAATTCGTTTGACGCTGCTACTGGAGAAGATATTAGCACTTAATGTACGTGCTGCTGCACGTTTATCCCTGGTCCTGCTTTCGTTTTAATGTGCTGCTTGTGGCCGTACCAGAACATACGACTCTCCTGGAAAAAAAATGTAGTGCTAGCCTTTATTGGAGCGACCTTTGGCTTTGTGTGGAGCTTTGTCAATTGATTTTCCTTCATTATTGTCACTGGTACACCATTTTGATGCAACGTATTAACGCTTGCATCACTGGTGTTGCGACGTACGTGATGAGTTTCCATGACTGCCATGCATGTTATCGTAAAGCAAGCTCAGCAAAAATCTTCTTGACATGGCTGCTGATAAGTGGAAGAATTAAATTTATGTAAGCAAGGAAATACACGAGGACACTACCCGCGTCATCGCATATATCTGGAGAGATTCAGCTGTCCCCAGTTCTAGTACAGATCCTGGTACAATTCGTCAATAAATTTGGCCACACACACATCCCTATAAATAACGCCACTGGAAAATGCAAAAGTGTAAGTTATATGCTCAGAGTATTTGCAAATATGAAATGTCTGGAACAACTTAATCAGCACAAAAAAATACCGTAGTGTCTCTGCTAAAGGCTTAAGGCGTTCTTCCTACAAGTATTTTCTCCTTAAAATATATTTATACAAAAAGATACCAGCCACCTGGACATACCAACAGAGGCATTTACAACCATTCAGACCCAAATATTTTAGTGACAGGACGCAAAACAGAGAGGAAATGACAAAAATGTTCTACAACTTTAGAGTCATGTTGGATTGTAAACAAAATTAGTAGCTGCCTCAACAAAGGCATAAAAAAATCAGTGTTTCTAATATTTTCTGGTAAGATGTTGAATATTCTGGGACCCCGGATATTGATATAATGTTCTCTTACTGTGTCCACTTCCTTCCATCTCTCACTCCAGTATGTTATGGTGTTCAGATTTGGGACTAGGCCCTCAAGTACTTTTCACGTATAAATTATCATGTATCTCTCCTCTCTAGTGAGTACATTAGAGATGTATCGAATGTGAAAATTTAGATATCCGTGGATACGGATGTGTATGAGGATGTCTTACTTATTTTGCGGATGCGGATGCACATGCGGATATCTGTTTACAGTTGAATGCGGATTCGAATGCTGATGTCAGAAATTGTGCGGATGTTCCGCGGATGCGGGATATCCGATACATCTCTAGATGTAAATGATATCTGTATCTGTTTCATTTGTGATATTTTTCTGAACAGAGCCATCAATACTGAACAGTTCTTTAAACAAGAGCACAAGCGATTTGAAGAGTCACCATTGTCACTATTTTCCTTGAATTATCCTTATCCAACCCGCCATTTTCCTGGCTGTCGTGGCACTTGCTTTATTGTATTCTTTGAAAGATCAGCCGGCATAATTACTCCCAGGTCTTCTATATATCTCTTCAAACAAGTGTAGTATCTGATATGTGGAAGATAGCCAATGTAATTCCTATTTTTAAAGCAGGGGACAAGTCGTTACCATCAAATTACCGCCCAATAAGCCTGACCTCAATTGTGGGCAAATTACTAGTCAGTTATAGCTGATATTATAAGAAGTTATCTTGATAAGCCTAATTTGATCAATGATATTAGCATGGATTGACGAGGGGCCGTTCTGGCCTAATTAATTTACTTTCTTCAGTAAAGTTTTTGAGGCTGTTGCATGCGACTAGCAGCAGCAGTCTGATTGATAATACTGTCATCCAGGAGCCCTAGTCAGGAACCGGACCCTGGAGGAGGCAACTCCCGGAATCGTCTCGAGCAACCTCTATGTAACCTTCAGGTAACTGTGTACGTGAGAGGCTTCGTCAAGATGCATGTGACTGATATTAGTCATGATGGCTGGCATCTTGTTTGACTTGGTCACACACTCAGTATCTCGTGTCTGCAATTACCTACAAGTTAATTTAAAAAAATGTCAGGAAGTACGTGTTGGTTTAGGCAGAACCTCAGAATAATGAACAACGGAGTGGTAATGAATGCTATATCTGGTGATGGTTCAGAGGACCATCAGTCCCGCTCCCCGGTCTCCGACCACACCTCAGACCGGGGTCTCTTCAATTGGAAATGAAACATTACAGATCTAAGAGCTGCAAAGTATGTTCTGAATGCAAGTGTAACTTTGCGAGATTTACATGCCTTCCTATGTGTTTACAAGAAAATCCCCGTAGTCCGGTTAGAATGGAAAATATTTAACAGGCTTCTACTTCCCACTGGTGTAACATGACGGTAGTATCTCCCTGGGTGGTTGCTGTCTACATCAGTGCTTGGACATTCTCTAAACCAACCTGACACTTTTTTGCTTTGTTTGTTTTTAGAAAAAATACTTAAATTATCACAATTTTAATCGAAAATGCTGGTACAATTTTTTTTATGGGAAAAGTAAGCCAAATCATATTTTTTTTTCAAATAGCATACAGTATGTCCATATTTTAGCTAAAAAATTGAGAGATGTCAGAAAATGAAGGTTAGTTTTCTTCGCATTACTTATTGTCAGTTTCTGAAGGTTTCCTGCCTGAGGAAAATTATTTTACATTAGGTTAGAACAGATTTAACCTTAAAACATATACACCATATCTGACAGCTGGGTATCTCATTGAACCCAGCCTGGTATTCTGGCTGGTGCTCCGCCATTTCCGTCGCTCCGTCATTCCTTCCCTCGTTGGTTTACGTTTGATGAGGTCATTTTTCCAGCCGCATTTCTTCCTGGAATTTCCTCCTGGCACTGCAGAGTACTGCTTGGGAAGGAGAACAGAGGGGCAGTGGAGCCTTTGTTCCCATCTTCTCCCTCTCGCTATTTCACTTCCCCCACTCCTCACTTCTCTCACTATACCCTCCCTCACTTCTCTCACTATACCCTCCCTCACTTCTCTCACTATTTCACCCTCTCACCATTTCATTTCCTCGTCCTTCACTGCTATCCCCACCACCTGGTAGTGGCCTCGTGAAGAGCAACAATAGGTGGGTCGCAGTGAGAGTCCTTCTAAGGACCCTCCACTAATTACTGAACCCCGTCCCCCTCCCTCCCTCCATCATCTCACTCCCGCCTTCTCTTTCTTACAGTTCACCCCCTCCCTCTTCTCTCACGTCTCCCATTTTCACTACCTCTCACAACGTCCCCCACCTTGCTTTCATTCTTCAGAGACCAGCCCCCAGAAGCCTACCTGGAGGGGGTTTCGGGGGTCAACGCCCCTCCAGCCCGGTCCGTGACCAGGCCTGCTTGACAAATTCCTGGAATGCTTGAAATTAACACCAGGTGATGGTAAAGTCAGCGGATGGAACGTGACAAGTGCTGACGAAACGTGTTAGTGTGTGTCACTAAGTGAAAAGGGGTCGTCATGAGTGCTAGACATCCGGTCTATATGTGGGCAAAGTAGAGTCGCACTGGTCCAGATCACCGTCGTAGCTGTTGTGTACAGCGACCAACCCTTTCCTTGTGAAAACTGTCCTGAACGTCCAGCCGTGCCAGTCCCTCTCACTATGAGTAAATTAAATAATAAGTAAGATGCATGTGCAACAGATAGGTATCTTTATTCCCAAACGTTTGGGAATAAAGATACCTAACTGTTGCACATGTCTTACTTGTCAACTTGTCGGTATTTTATATACCATTATCATATTTATAATTTTGAGTGGTCAACCGTGCTAACCCCACCCACTATTTTGAAAATTCTCCCGTGATAATTTCTTTCCCTATGAATTATTTTGAGGTTTGCCGCGCCAACCCCTTCTTTAAGAATGACTAAGATGCATATTTAGAACTGTTCCTTTCAGCATTCGCTTGGGAAACCGCTCATGCAGGGTTGAGTATCAGCCAGACAAGACTGACACAAAGCTATCGCGTAAAGAGGCGCCCGGCGCTCCCCTCTCTGCCACAGGTCAAGTTTCGACGAAAATCGAACACATTTTTCTAAATTATCCCGTTTACCAAGGAGCAGGTCGCATCCATTTTCTTTCTCTTGTTGAACCCCTGGACGCTGAGGGACTGATTACCACGTCTTCTGCTGTCTCCAGCTTCAACACCTGGGGGCGCCGTACATTTTATCTGATCTCCTTTCGGTAAGCCCCACTTCACACTACGGAAACACTCTGATTTTCTGATTGAAATGGATTTATTACGTAAACTCAAACTTTCGTAAAATCTCGTTGCTTTTTCTCTTGCACTACTCTCGTAAGAACATAAGATTGGAGGGACACTGCAGAAGGCCCACAGCTATTGAACCATTATGACAGAATTACGGAGGCATTGCAAGAAGACCAAAACGCAGATGTGATTTACACAGATTTTGCAAAGGCGTTTGACAAATGCGATCATGGAGTAATAGCGCACAAAATGAGGGGCCATGGACATTACGGGGAAGGTAGGCAGATGGATTTTCCGGTTCCTAACACACAAAACACAACAAGTAGTAGTGAACAGAGCAAGATCCAGCATCAGCAAGGTCGAAAGCCCAGTGGCCCAAGGCACTGTCCTATCACATCTGCTGTTTCTCATCCTTAGAGCAGACATAGATCAAAACACCCGTCACACTTTTGTATGATCCTTTGCAGATGACACTAAAATAAGCATGAAAGTCATTACGGTAGAAGACTGTGAAAAATTACAGGAAGACATAAGCAGGGTTTTCCAGTGGGCAGTGGAGAACAATATGACGTTCACTGGCGATAAGGTCCAGCTGCTTAGGTATGGAAAGAGTGAAGAACTCAAAAGGAACACTATATACAAAACTCAAGGGGGTCACCAGATAGAACGTAAGGAACACGTAAAAGACCTAGGAATAATTATGTCAGCTGACCTTTCTTTTAATGAACATAAGAAAAGATCACGACAGGCAGGAAGATGGTGGGGTTGGGTATTGAGAACTTTCAAAACTAGGGAAATAATGCCGATGGTGACACTTCAAATTGCTAGTGCTCTCTCATTTAGAATATTGCTTAGTGCTGACGGCCCCGTTCAAAGCAGGAGAAATATCGGAGCTGGAACAAATACAGAGATCGTTTACGGCTCGCATTGAGCCAGTAAAGCACTTAAATTACTGGGAACGCCTGCAAGTCTTGAACATGTACTCATTGGACCGGAGGAGAGAGAGATAAATGATGATATACACCTGGAAAGTACTCGAGGGCCTGGTCCCAAATCTGCACACTGCCATAACAGCATACTGGAGTGAGAGATATGGGAGGAAGTGTAAAATAAACCCAGTGAGGAGCAGGGGTGTGGTGGGGACAATAAGGGAACACTGTATCAACATCCGGGGTCCCAGACTATTCAACATCTTAACAGAAGATATCAGAAACACGGCTGGAACGAGTGTAAAAGCCTTCAAGAGGATGCTGGACAAATATCTTCACCAGGTGTCAGATCAACCAGGCTGTGATGGATATGTGGGGCAGCGGGCCTCCAGCAACAACAACCTGGTTAATCAGGCAAGCACCGAACGAGCCTGGCCCATAGCCGGGCTCTGAGAGTAGTCAAAACTTTGATAAGCTGTAGGGTGGTCTCCATGCATGTCTCATGGGTGACTGTAGGTGGGAGATGGTAGCTATTAACTACAACAGCGTGGGAGATGGTAGCTATTAACTACAACAGCGTCTGATAGCTGTTGTTGGTCATTATGGTTTTGGAAGTTGTTGACATCGGCGAGTTGGATATCCACTAGCTTATATATGGTGGCTAGCTTGTATGCTGGCTGGCTGGCTTATGTATGCTGGCTGGCTTATGTATGCTGGCTTGCTTGCTGGCTTCCTGACTGCTTGCTGTTTGTTTGCCTGACTGTTGAAGAATGGAATTAATTACCTTTTCTGGCTACCTGACTTGACATTTCTGACGCCATCAGTGGCAACACAACTCCACCACAACAAAGCTTCTGCGGACTTAAATGGAAAATTACCCACTCTGTCAGGAAATACTGGTGATAGTTGGAAGATGCTGGTAGTTGGAAGATGCTGGTAGTTGGAAGATGCTGGTAGCTGGAAAATGCTGGTAGCTGGAAGATGCTGGTAGCTGGAAGATGCTGGATAAGCGAATGAACATACGAACAGTTGAACTTGCGAAGGCGCAGTTGAGTCATTTTTCAACAAATGAACGTTCTTGACTCACGAAATCATAATGACACGATTGCAAACAAACCATACCACGGGCGGGGATAGAACCCGCGATCAGAGAGTCTCAAAACTCCAGACCGTCGCGTTAGCCACTGGACCAGCTAGCCACGAATCTTATTGTGGCTAGCTGGTCCAGTGGCTAGCGCGACGGTCTGGAGTTTTTAGACTCTGATCGCGGGTTCTATCCCCGCCCGTGGTATGGTATGAACGTTCTTTTTCCTGCGTAATTGTCATACCCATTTACATTTTCCATAGCCGTTATCATCCCTTATCCTTTTAACGTTTTGTAACCCATACGGGTTGAGCGCACTTCCCTGGAGGTTATTCCGGGGATCAACGCCCCCGCGGCCCGGTTCATGACCTAGCCGCACGCAGTTCAACGTACTAGCCACAGCCCGGCTGATCCGGCACTGACTTTAGGTATCTGTCCAGCTCTCTCTTGAAGGCAGCCAGGGGTTTACTGGTAATTCCCCTAATGCTTGATGGGAGGCTGTTGAACAGTCTTGGGCCCCAGACACTTATGGTGTTTTCTCTTAGTGTGCCAATGGCGCCCCTACTTTTAATTGGGGGCATTTTTGCATCGCCTGCCCAGTCTTTTACTTTCGTAGGGAGTGATTTCTGTGTGCAGATTTGGGACCATTCCTTCCAGGATTTTCCAAGTGTAGATTATGATCTCTCTCTCCCTCCTGCGTTCCAACGAGTACAAGTCAAGTGCTTCCAAGTGTTCCCAGTAGTTAAGGTGCTTGACAGAACTTATACTTGGTGGTGGCGATATTATTATTATTATTATTATTATTATTAATTTCAGAAGGAGTGATTGAGAGGTAAGAGGCGGGGGTAAGAGAATGATTGAGGGTCGAGGTGAAGGTTTACAGTAGACTCTTATCCTACTCCAGGTAAGCTCTGGAGACTGCCTCAGGTGGTCCCATTCTTATTCCCTCTCCCACATTTCTCTCCCTCCACCGTCCTCTCTCATCCTCCACCAATCCTTCCTTAATCACCCTCTTTACTTTCACCTCCCTGACCCATCCCTCCCACGCACTTGTTCCTCCCCCTCCCTCCCCATCCCAACTCCTATCATCCCTCCCAGCCATACTCCTGACCTACTTCCACTCTTGCTTCCCCTTCCTCGGCTGGACAGTAGTCATAAAAGTGAGACACCTGCCTCTGGGAAGCGACGGACCTCAGTGATAACATCTGAGTCGTTGACGCAACAGAGAAAATGACTATTTGTAGTTGCGTGAAGAGCTAAACCCGTGTGAGTCATTCAAGACAACGGAGGCTTGAACTTTTGTCCATCAGACAAGTCATCTTTCCGACAAGTCGCAGAGCCTTGACACTTTAAGATTAGGTTAGATTTTCCAGCCGAAGCGGCTAGTTTATTGTGGACGGTAGCGTAGGAGCATACGTGACCAGACACTTGGCCCATAGACATTTGACCGAAGAACAATTGGCCGAACTTATATTGCCCCGATAGCTGTTTGGCCGAACAGACAATAGACCGAACGGATAATTATGTTAGGTGTTTTATTTTATGGCCTTTTTAATTTTGTCATTTTTATTTCTACTGTTTAATGTTTGGGGAACATGCTGTGAGGAACGCGAGTTCGGCTATATGTCCATTTGGTGAAATACCCGTCGGCCAGGTGTCCGGGAGCCAGAGCATGTGGATACACACGAGGCCTAGAGCTGGGCCCCCACAGAAAGGGTACTTTTGATAGACCAACAGTTAATAATGATGCAAAACACGTGTGTAAGAGAGATAACCAACAAATCCTTAACCGTCTTCAAGAGGGAAATTGACAGATGCCTTGAAAACAGTTCCTGATCAACCGAGTTATGGTGCAAAACTAGGACTAATAACTGGATCGATCAGGCTAGCAATCAGGAGGCTTGATCTGAGATCGGACCGTGGGGGGCTGGGGAGGGGACAAGGGTGATAACCTCTAGAAGCTACTCCAGGTAATACAAGTATAATCAGCATTTTTAGTCAGTGTTCTGTCGTGTGTACTCGCCTATTTGTAGTTGTAGGGGTCGAATCGTAGCTCATGCCTCAACCCCCCCCCGTGTGTGTGTGTGTGTGTGTGTGTGTGTGTGTGTGTGTGTGTGTGTGTTATGCCAGTAGTTTGTTTATATTTTTCCTCTTTACATTCAGATATAATTCGTATTGGCAAGAGCGTTTAGTGATGCAGGAAGTCAGAGCGATTTTTATCTCTTATAAGTTTAGCACTTGGTCTGCCTGGGGTGTGTAGGTTCTCACCAGCACTTGTTCTTAGCCGCTGTGGCGGGCTATGTTGCGTGTTTCAAGCTTAATTCAGTGCTGGATGCTCCGCACGGGTTTGGTTCTTTCCATAATAATGATGATGATGATAATAATAATAATGGAATTAAATTTGAAGGTGAGGGATGTATTTTTTCCTGGTGTGGCGCGCACGCGTGGTATGAGGGTGGTGACCTGAGTGTGGGTGTTGGTAAGGGATGGTACGTGAGTGTGTGGGTGTTGGGGGGAATGGTACGTGAAAGTGTGGGTATTGGGGGAATGGTACGTGAAAGTGTGGGTGTTGGGGGAATGGTACGTGAAAGTGTTGGTATTAGGGGTAAATGGTACGTGAGAGTGTGGGGCGTCTGAGGAAGTGTGGGTGTATCGGGGTGCGGAAGAGTGTGGGTGTATCGGGGTGTGGAAGAGTGTGGGTGTATCGGGGTGTGGAAGAGTGTGGGTGTATCGGGGTGTGGAAGAGTGTGGGTGTATCGGGGTGTGGCAGCGTGACGAGTGTATTGGTAGATACAAAAGCTTCACCGCCTGGCTGACCACTGCCCTGGGGTGAGTTCAGTGGTCTGCCCCTCACGCTCTAGCTAGGAAATTACGCTTTTTCCAGATGTTGAAGGAAATATGCTGTTACAACACTGATACAGTGGTGAGGCAGTGTAGTGTTGAATCTAACATCACTTTACCTTAGATCTTTGTGGCTCAGTTTTGCCACAAAGTGAAGGTTGAAGTTAACAGGAAGGGGAGACTTAGACAGTGAAGTGTCATGCTTGGCGAGTCTTGGTATCACTTACTTCAATTCGAGTTTTTTTTTTTTTCGCGCCGGAGATGGTTTTTACACAAGCCTTACATCCTCAAACTTCCACTGTTGTTTGGACTGACACTAAGGTCCAAACTGTGCCTCTGGCCTGCGGGACTATGATCACTAGCGCAACCGGAGTACTCGCATTAAGACATTGTTTACACCTGCATTCAAGGTGTTTCTCGTATAACTACTTCCACCAGTCATTGTCGTCGCTGCTCTGAAAGTGACACGACTACCTTCCAAGGTCGCAACTATTTTAACATGTCTTAGGTTAATGAGCCATTTAGCAAGTTATCATGTGATTAGGTCTAGCTTAGTGATTATTAAGAATTTGCAATCGTGTCATTACTATTTCGTGAATCAACAATAGCTTTGAAGGGGGGCGGAATACGTGAGTTATCGCCAAGACGTCTTCTGATAGGTTCGCTGACTTGTTTCTGGAGTGTCCACTGTTTATAAAATCCGTAGACAGTGGTGCTGGTGGTGAGGTGATTACTGTCACCACGGTGCCGGATCACCGGGGTGTGGTTCGTACGTTGGATTGCGTGCGGCCAGCAGTAACAGCCTCGTTGATCAGGCCCTGATCCACCGGGAGGCCTGGTCGTGGACCGGGCCGCGGGGGCGTTGATCCCCGGAATGCCCTCCAGGTAGACTCCAGGTAGGTAGACGGTCACCTCCCGGCTACTGACGAAGGTCATGCAACGATACACAAGCATGCTTACACCTTCACTTTAAACTACTCATTATTCCCTCCATTCTCTCGCCACTCATTTTCCTTACTTTGCTTTTAATTTCCATATCTTACCCATCCATATTTTTCTTGCATTGCTCTTTTTTTTTTTTACCATACCTTGTTCTTCGTTTTCCATACATTGCTGGCATGATTGCTCTTGGCAGGCTTTAACCTGTCACAGTGGCGGCACATCCTCCTCCTCTCCCATTATCTCCCTCTTTCAAGCATACAGCTACTCATTCACTCCTCTCAAATCACTTAACTCGTTTACCATATTGTTTAACTTCTAGATACACGGTTGTGTTCCTCTCCCGATCTTATCTGCATAAAGGGTTGTGTGTGGCTCTCCCAATCTTATCTGTATACACGGTTGTGTGTGCCTCTCCCAATCCTATCTTCTCAAACTCTCAAACGCCCAACTTCTCCCCCTTTCATAAACCCGTTCCGTGTCCTTATGGACACAGAGGGTTACTTACCTGAAGAGTAGAAGCGGGTGATCACCTCTAACATTTAAGACTTCGGGAAGAAGAGGGAGAGGGAGGGAGGGGCGGGCGGACATCGGGCAACTTTCCCTGTGCATGCATACCACGACTGCTTCCTCGTCGTGGCTCAGTGAACACCAACAGGAGGGAAGGAGGGTCGGACGGAGAGGTAAGGGGGGATAGGTGAACAGGAATAATTATAGGCATCATTGCCATCATCATGCATGAGGGGGCACTAGGGTGGGTACGTGCTTTGCAATTGAGGGTGGGCACGGAGGAAAGAGTATCTCACTAGACATTTCTGATAGAGGGTATCAGGAATATCTGGTATCGAAGAACAAAAAGAGACAATACCGTGACTGGAACAGTACACAACCCGCACGTGGGTCTGGTCGGACCGAAACGTCGGCATAAATTTCCGTCTGTGTACGGGTTATTTGTGTAATATCTGGCATTATGATGGAAAATACGTTTGTTAGTTACTTTACGAAAGGTAGAGCTGCAGTTCTTGGACCCAGCTCTTAATGGTTTATGCATTTTTCGCGTGAACACGTCCTTGCTGCAGGTGAAAGAGTAAGGGATACGTGAAAGATGAATGGTAGATAGAGAAAGCGAAGGTGAATGTAAGAACGAGAGCAAGAGTGTTAAATTGTAATCAGGACTCGCCTCAGGTGATTCTCTGTAAAATACATATATAAACTTTTAACGATGTATTTGTGGAAGGTAAAGACTGTGCGGGTGAGGGAGGGGGAGGGGTACTAGATAGAGCCGATGACCTCACCACCTTCCTACCTGTACCGGCTTCAAGGCGTCATTGGTATTTTTTTTTTTTTTAAATTTCTGAACTACCTATAAGAGATAAGATTTTGTTTGGATTTTTAATCCGGAGGATTGACCACCCAGGATAACCCAAGAAAGTCAGTGCGTCATCGAGGACTATCTTGTCTTATTTCCAGAGTGTTCCTTCAGTCTTGTCCCCCAGGATGCGACTCACACCAGTCGGCTAACACCCAGGTACTTGCTAGGTGAATGGAGACATCAGGTGTGTAAGGAAACACGCCCAGTGTTTCCACCCGGCCAGGGATTGAACCGCGTGAGGAGAGAGCATTGTCTACCAGGCCACGGGACACCATATCGATTATGGGCCGTGTCCCAGGCCAGGCCTCCTGGTCGATGGCCTGGTCACCCAGACTTTATGCTGCTGCACACAACCCAGTCGAAAAGAAACGCAGTGAGCAGGGGAAAATAACATGACGTTTAATGATGGCAAGTTTCAACTGCTTAGATATGGAAAGAATTAAAAACACATCGAAAGGGACATTATATAAATGCAAAGAACATGTGAAAGACCTGGGTGTAGTAATGTCAGCTGACTTTTTTGTTAAGGAACAATAAGGCAAATGTCGCAAAAGTCAGGAATATAAAAAGCTTTCTCGCTTAGAGTATTGTTCGTTGTTGACGACTCCTTTGAGAGCAAGAAAGATATCAGAGCTAGAATAGATACAGATATCATTAACAGGCAGCAAAGAGCCAATGTAGCATTTAAAATACTGGGTACACTTCAGAATCCTAATATTTACTCTCGAACAGAGGAAAGGGAAATGCGTGATATATACGCAGAAGGTACTTCAGGGTTTAGTCCCAAATCTGCACGCTACCCTAACATACTGCAATGAGAAATATGGGAGGAAATGTAAAATATATGAAGGTATGTCAAAGGTAGGCATCACACCCACCTCTATATCGGAGTGGCAGAAATTTGTCAGCATTTTTCATCAGGTTTTCTGTGGTCCACTGGAATAACAATAAATAATAACAATATTTTCATTTCTACAAGTACATGTACAACGTATACAGGCCTAGCTGACATCAGTGACATACTATTATATAGTATGTCACACCTGGTTAATACCAGCTTGGAGATTCGTTGCCCTCAATAAATGCAACTCATACAAATTAAAGAATCGGTTTGTCGGATGAGGGAATGAATAAGGAAGGAGGTGGAATGGGTGGTGAGAACTTTTAAGACATTGCATGTTTCCTACCCTTCCCTTCCTCCTTAGTGGGTGACTCATACACCATCTGGACATGGCGATGAGGTGAGCCACCTGGTGGAGGCTGGTATGGTAGCGGAGGTGGATGACGATACCAGCTAACTCACACACTGTGTTCACGTGTCATAACTTTTCCTCCCAAATAGCCCAACACTTCAGAGGTTGCAGCAGTGTTGAGGACCTTGTGCATAATGTTGCAAAAGCTTTGTATAATGGAGGAAATTGTTTTGGGTGTGTGTAGGTGTGGAATGGCGTTGGGTTGGGTAGGGAGGAGGAAAGAACGGTGGGCTGGAAAGGAGGGAGGAAGAGAAGAGCAGTGAGTTGGCAGAGGTATCTTTGAGAAGGGTGAATTTAGATGCCAAGGAAGAGGAAGGACAAAGTACAAGCAGTAAGAACTCAGAAAGAATTATTCAAAATTTTGTCAGTATCTCCAGAATTTCTGACATAACCCCAACATCACTGGACTTTGAATATTCTATGGAGAGGGGAGCCTAGACACGGGGACATCCCACAGTCACTCAGAACAACGGATATAGCCCTACTCCACAAAGGTAGTAGCAAAAAATTATAGACTGATAACACTAACAATATATATCATGAACATCTTTGAAAGGGTTCTGAGAAGTAATATCGCCAACCATTTGTATTCCCAACAGTTGCATAACCTATGGCAGCATGGGTAGGTGAAAGAGTGGGTTGTTATCCAAAACAAACACACACACACACACACACACACACACACACACACACACACACACACACACACACACACACACACACACAACCTGAAGAGGCGGGGCCAGGAGCTTGGACTCGACCCCTGCAACCTCAACTAGGTGAGTGTACACGCACACGCAAAAAAAATACACAATGTATCTACAGAAATATTACATGAAGATTCTTATACGAGTATCTCCCCCAATAGTACAATACGGCAAATTATAATTGAGGTTTTTGTGTAAATTTAAGAAGCATAATACATGTTATAATTAATATTTGAGTTGGGATACATTATTAGTAATAAATAAGTAGTATAGGAATATGAATTTGTATACCTATAAAATTTTCAGCAAGTACACCCCACCCACCTTGTCTACCTACCTTGAGGCCATTCCGGGGATCAACGCCCCCCGCGACCCGGTCCACGACCAGGCCTCCTGGTAGATCAGGGCCTGATCAACTAGGCTGTTTCTGCTGGCCGCACGTAGTCCAACATAAGAACCACAGCCCCGCTGATCTGGCACTGGCTTTAAGTATCTGTCCAGCTCCCTCTTGAAGACAACCAGGGGTCTATTGGTAATTCCCCTTATGGCTGGTGGGAGGCTGGTGAACAGTCTTGAGCCCTGGAGACTTGTTGTGTTTTCTCTTAGTGTACTAATGGTGTCCCTAATTTTCATTGGGGGTATGTTGCATCGCCTGCCAAGTCTTTTCCTTTCGTAGGTGGGACAAGATACTGAAGATATAGATGTTAGCTTTGTGTTAAGACGTGGTCATTGTCTACACTAGCAGTCATGAAGCCGTTAATGTCTGTGAGAAGTCAGTAGGACTGTTTGCCGGTGTTATCTAGTTCAGGAGTGCGTGTAGCCCCGCGGGGGTGAAGGAACAAATGAGTGCTGCTTCCGTATCTGATGCCCACCTCCACTTCTTAAGTCATCCGAAATGTCATTGTATATTAAGACAAAAGAAGCCTCCTTGAAATTGTTATGTAACTTGTTGGTGAATGCGAAGAGGAAAGTAGTTCACTGGGGTGATCCATTGAGGCTGAGAGGAGGAAATGCAGGGTGGAGACTCTCCGACAACTGTACATACCTGCATTCCGCGGCCAGCCACCCCGACACTAACTCTCACAACCCTGGCGCTCTCTCACGTGTTCGCTAAACTCTCTACTTATCACTTAGTTAATCTTTAGGTAATGGCAGTTGAATGGAGGGGTAGGGGCCGCTCTTTAGGGGAGACTACTTGGAAAAGAAGAGGGTGTTGCCATGGAGGAGGGTGAGGTAGATGGAAGATGCAAACCACCTCTGCAGTTACAATGCTGCCTCGTTTCTGTACCCACCACCACCATGTCTGACCCCTGCATGGCTTCCTCTCTTAGTCTTTGGGATTTAGGCTATTCAGCATATTCGTGCAGTGAAATACAATTTTAATATTGACTTCGCAGACAATTTCAGTTTTAGAATATATGTATAAATCCTTTTTCTTCGTTCATTTTGGAAATTAGTAGTGAAGAAGGTTGATTATGGGGAATGCTTATTTAAGTCTGTGAGTGTTAGTGGCAGTAGCATAACAACTTCATTCTCTCTCCACAGTTTTCATGCATAGTTATTCAACTGTTTCTCCCCACCTTGATTATTATTATTATTATTATTATTATTATTTTTATTATTATTATTATTATTATTATTATTATTATTATTATTATAAAAATACCACAGGGAAAACAGGAAAAATTCCAGAGTACTTTCGTGTGCTTACATAAACATCTTCAGAGGAACTGGAGGAAGAAGTAAGAAAAGCTCTGAGGTTATACCTCAGAGCAGTTGACAACTCGCCCAGTGAGGTGCTACCTAACCCGTAGGAATCATATAGCGTCTGGGGGAATGGAAGGCATTTAGGCTCGATTCAAGTAATTGGAGTGCAGATCAAATACCTAAGATCAAGAACCCCCTCACCAGCACCAAGGAATTTCCCTTGAATAGTACCACTCCCTGAGTCTTGTACGCCAGCCTTTGTCTCAGTGTCATTCTCCCGGCGCGTCAACATTACGTACAAATTCCTGCAGTATTATGCTGATCGGCAACTGTTGGAAATTATGCCCCGGAGCCACCCAGGACTTCTGGTCATAGCCCGGAGGTGAGCGTCCTGCTACCCCAAGGCTCGTTATGGCCACTGTACGCTGTGTGAGCGTCGACCCTAGCGGCGTTTCCCGTCACCTTGGGCAGCGTAAAGTGGGGTGTTTCACCCTCCCACCACAACAATGTTCCAGGGAGCTGTAGAGTAGCAGGATGGAGTGAAGGTGTTGGTAATGTGTTGATGGCCCAGGATGTAGTGAAGGTGTTGGTAATGTGTTGATGAGTCAGGTTGGAGTGAAGGTGTTGGTAATGTTGTATTGATGGGTCAAGATGGAGTGAAGGTGTTGGTAATGTTGTGTTGATGGGTCAGGTTGGAGTGAAAATGTGGCATTGTTGCGTTGATGGAAGGATGATCAGGATGACGTGGAGTGGTTTCCTGAGGTCACGGTCCCGAAGGCTCGATTCCATACCAGGCTTTCTGGTTGCTGGCCTGATCGATCCAGCTCTTAATACCCGCCGTCCGCAGTCCAACATGTGCACCACAATCGGGCTGATCAGGCACTGTTTTTTGAGGAATCTGTCGGATTCCTTCTTGAGACAACTTAGGGTCTGTCAGTTATCTACCTATGCTTGAAAGGAGGATATTGAAGATGTTACCAATGTGTTGATGGATGGAGTCAGCTGGTGATAACGGGATTTAAGTCTGATTACGATAGTTAACATGGCTCACGTTAACCCAGTGGCTAACGCGACGGTCTGGAGTTTTGACTTTCTGACCGCGGGTTCAAACCCCATCCGTGGTATTTTTTTTTTTACGATAGTTAAGATCTGCTTTCTTGCCTTATTTCAATCTTGTCCTAGAATTTATTGGAAAGTCCTCTCAAGGGAGGTTCTTTGACTCTGGTGAGGGAATTGGATTCAACCTAATTGTTTCCCATTCCCCCTACGGCTTCCCACTAAAGAAGAATAATTCATTAGAAAGTGGTTTTATATATGTATACCATATCTAACTAAACATTTACACTGAATGATGATGATTTGTGATTGTTAATCTTAAGTGTTCCACTAGACTGATGGTCTCGTGAAATGTACAACTAGGCTATTTAACATTTTACCGGCAGAAAAAATATCGGAACTCATGAGAGGTATATTATCAGAGGTGCTTGTCGTGTGGTATAATAATTGTCTTTGGTTGTCCATAAGTTCAGAAAGGTGTCTAAAACCTTGGGAACATTGACCCTGGACACAACAGTAGGGTAACCGACCTCAAGGTTTGATGCAATTCGTCTCTCATAGTCTTGATAAAAAGTGGCAGAACGGACACCTTTCTTGAGACGACGACTTTTGAGACTGTCTAAAAGTCTGAAACAGGAAGGGGGAGGGAAGGGTGGGGGGCATCTAATCAAGAGCCGCTAATGATGATTAAGGTACAGGTGCAAACACTTCGTTGTCTTCATTGAGAGACTTAATCGTTGCTTGCGCTTGGGAAGCGTCTCTCATTAAAGATACCCCAGGTGTTGTACACGTCTTCATTATCAACTTGTCAGTATCATACCATTGATCTAACGATTGTCGTTCATAAAGCCACAGGTGAAGCAGGTATGAGATGCTTCTTAACGCTCTAAGTTACTTCGAACCTTGTGGGTTCAGGACACTTATAAATGTCCTGAACTGTACATGACTCTCTTTTTCCACATCTTTTCGATATCACGTACCATTTCTCACCTGGAACCTTGCTTGTGCGCAGGGCTGTGGTGTCTGCACGTAAAACCTTCGACTTCTACTCCTTTATTCATGGCGACTCCGACTCCTTTAATTACATTTTACCAATTCCATCTCAGACTCCATAAACCCAAAAATTGCTTCCGACTCCACATGGGTACTCATGGTCACAGTGGAGTTAGGCTTCACAATAACAACTCTTCATGTTCATTGCGGTCCCAGTAGTTATATCACCACTGTGTTTACTCTGAGCTGACTTTAACCTGACATGGCCTACTACCTACCTACCATACCTTACCCCCCCCCCCACACACACGAACGAATGGGCGTTGATTGTGGACGCACGACTGTCATAATTCTTATTTGTAAACAGTTTGGTTCCCGTTCATTAATATCACGACACCTAACATTTAAATGTCAATTAAGATTTGCACGTCACAGAAGGTCAGGCTAGTTTTTACGCCTCCCACGCTCTTCCTATGATTCATTTTTTTCACTCTGAAATTCGAGACGGGAATATAAGTGAGGAATGTAAGATCCTTCCGTCGTTAACTACTCAGTCTAAAATGGTCCTTAAAAATATTAACAAAGACGGATTCATCTTCCATTTCTCTCTCTCTCTCTCTCTCTCTCTCTCTCCAGTCGGGCAAATCTTACAAAGGTATAAACACACTTTTACTTTCCTATGCGCTTCTTAACGTTTCTTAATCTTGTAAGATATCCTTTCCAATTCAGAAGGCCTGGTCTGAGACCGGGAGCTAGATCAACCCCAGGACAACTAATAGATAATCTTCATTAATACACCCAACAACACAAGATGAGATGAATCTCGCATAGATGCTCGATGTGTGTACGTGGTTGTCAGTGCCAATACACTTCACATGCAGTCTTGTAGAATCAGTAACCGGTGACATCATTTGCAAAATCTCAGTGCATCATTACTCGCCCGGGGATTAAACTTTGGTTCTTTCGGTTGAGAGGCGAATGGCGTAACAGTTAGTCGCCAGCTTTGCTGACTTTAACTTTTCTTGGTTATATAATGCTAAAGACGTGCTCTTAGTATTGGTGTTAGTCCGCGTCTCACTGCTCGGGATGTGGGATGGTCTTTCACTACTGCCTGATACATGATACATGGGGCCAGGCATTTTGTCGTGAAGTGTTGAGTGTGTGCTTTGTATCCTCCCTCTGTACCTCTTTCACCTGCCCTCGCTCTGGCTGCTGGCCACATGTGTAGACGCTGAGAGTGAGAGAGAGGTTTCTTCTTAGGAGCAATAGATGTCCTTTGGGAGGTGAGAAGGTTTGTTGCTGGGGAATAGAGGAGAGGCAGGGAGGGAAGGACTGAGCTGAGTAGAGCAGGGAAGGAGGGAGAAAGGGAGGGGGTGAGTAGAGCTGGGAAGGAGGGAGGGGAGCAGTGGAAGGATGGCGTGCATCCCCGCTGCACCTGGCAGCATAAGGGTACAATATTACCCAAAGACGCCACTATCAGCCTTGGTAGAGCTCATTAGAGCGCTGCCGTCACTACCACTGCTCATGCTACGCCTCCTACTGCAACTGTTGCTGCGGCTGCTGTTTCTACTACTATTACGGTTTCTACTGCCTGGTCACAGACCGGGCCGCGGGGGCGTTGACCCCCGGAACTCTCTCCAGGTAAACTGTTTGCTACTCATTCTGCAGCTCCTGTTCCTCCACCTACTTCTGCTCGTTGATGTTGCTGCTACTACTGTTACGCTACCACCTTCCGCTGATGTGGTTCCTGCTGCTGCTGCTGCTGCTGCTGCTGCTCAAACTGTCGTTCTTCAAACATATGAAAGGTTGGTAGGTATGTACATCTTGGACGGGGCAATACTGTCTCAGTACACTAACAGGCGGTGATCCTCAGTTTAAATGAGGTGTAACACCTAGCCCTGGCTAGCCAGTGGATGTGTAACCTCGGAGAGGTCATTCTTTGACAAAGACCCATTCTAGGAGACAAGGAGTTTGGTCAGAGTATGACCCTTGTCTAAGTCTGACACTGTTTCTTGACCACTACCGCTACCATCTGGGCGGGCTTGACACCTATACCTGGTCAACCACTGGTATCTTAATAACCCTCAGATACACGCAACCAGCAAATATAACTCCGCTTATAAGTAACAGTATTATTAGAAAAGATATTTTTAGTATAAGGATGTTGAATAGGTGTAACAGAGATGAAGTGAATGGAGAAAGCATAGAGAGAGGAGGGAGAATGGAAGAATGGAATATAATAGTGGATGCTGGAGTAAGCATGTACGAGCGGGGATGATGACGGTAGTAAAGGAATCGTATATCTGCATGACAGTACGGGCGTGTGGGCGTGCTGACTGCTTACCGCGGCGTGGCGGGCGTCAATACTGCTACACAAACTGTTTATGGAGGCCATTACCCACGTCGTCATACTCTCCTAGGGAAATTTAAGAGCGTAGGTCGTAGTATGCTGAACGATGACGATATTGGTGTCGTTCCTCTGGGATTGGTTGGGGGTGGGGCTGTGGCTGTGTGTGTGTTGCGCGGTTGCGTACTTCCTTCCTACATCCCTTCTATATTTTTCTTCAGTTTATTCAACATTTCACCACTCTGAGAATGCAACAGTATTAACGTCAGGAACGATAACTTGAACAACGCCTGTGTACAACACCGTAATTCCACCAATCATCTCATGAAATTCAGAGACGCCCAATTAGTGATCAAAGAAACTAATTTCCGCAGACGCAAGTGCCTCGAATCAGCACTGATCGCTGTTTCGAATACAATTAAACAAAACAACGGCAGCTTCACCATCTCCGAAGTCTTGGCAAGAATCCTCCTGAAAACAGTAAACCCTGCCATCACATAGTCTCTCCTGTTATACTACACAAAGCACATTACAGAGAGTGAACACTGAAACTACCTGCCTCTTTCCAGTCTATATTTGTCCAACCTATTTTTATGTTACCCAAGTAATAGCTTTTATATCCTTTTACTCTTGTACGAATTAATTGCTCTATCATATTGTATTACTTTTGTCACTACCACTACTACTACTACTACTACTACTACTACCACTAGTGAACATCGAAATGGTACCTCACTAGTATTGCACCTCACTCTGAGCCTTTATATACCCTCTGTGTCCATGTATTGTTTGTAATGGCTTGATAAAGCTCCTGGAGAGCGAAACGTTGCCACAATAAATGTCACATTAGTTGCACTTGTGTCCTTTTACTTTACAGTATTAACGTCACTTAGATTCTTCCAGGTTTCCTTTAAGACTTATGTTTCTGACGCCCATTTGAGCCTGACCAGAAGAGGTTTTCTCAAGTTATCGCACGGAACCCATAGCCATGACTGGTCTATATAAAACTGATCAGGGAAGAAAACAGTTACATGAACCTGTTCCCTAGTTACAGTGCACCAGCGCTGAAAATTCGAAGCCTATCGGATGAGGCATCAAGTTAAAAACGATATAAGTAGCCCATCGGAGATATAATACTCTTGCTAGGAGTGAAATTTAAAAAGAAAAATAGAGGGTGAACGAACGTGGGGGTTAGAAAGTGTGACATTTCTGAGAGAAGTGAACATGACTGATGTAGTGACACTCTTGGGAGAAAAGTAATAAGATGAATAATGGAACATAATGAGCCTGGAAACAGAGGCAGTGGTTAATAAATTTTGGCACATTGACTGTTGGTAAGTGTTTTTTGTAAGTGTGTGTGTTTGAGAGAGAGAGAGAGAGAGAGAGAGAATGACTTTTGAGATAAAGTTAACAAGAACATAGAAATAGAAACCACTATCAATATTATATATATATATATATATATATATATATATATATATATATATTATTGTGGTTTCTATTTCTATGTTCTTGTCAACACGTCGGCCGTCTCCCACCGAGGCAGTGACCCAGAAAAGAAAAACACTTTCACCATCATTAACACTTTCACCATAACTCACAACATAATCACTGTCTTTGCAGAGGCGCTCAGATACGACAGTTTAGATGTCACTCCAAACAGGTGGGGGGGGTCAGGAATGTAGGGAGGGACAAAGATACAGGACGGAGCGGTGTGATAAGCTGATTACAGCCATAAGGGTGTATCACCCCCTGGTAGCCGTGTAGACAGCTTCACTAGCTATCACACTTGTTATATTCATGGGGAAGTGCTAAACCTATAGGGGAAGGGGGTTAATGAGCTTTGATCCAAGGAATGGGAGGGTAGCGTTAATTTGTTGGCCCGAGACCTCTTGAGCAGCATCCAGTGGAGTTTAGGAGGCGAGGCCAGGAGCCGAGTCAACCAGGCTGTGGTGGATATTTGGGGCAGCGGGCCACCAGCAGCAACAGCCTGGTTGGCCAGGCAAGCACCAGACGAGCGTGGCCCATCGCCGGGCTCAGGGAGTAGAAAAACTCTCGAAACTCATCCAAGGTACATAATTTGGTGAGTGCATGGAGAACCTCTGCAGAAAGTCACGCGCGCGCGCGCGCACACACACACACACACACACACACACACACACACACACACACACACACACACACACACACACGTGCAGGGAGGCAAAAACCAAGTGTGCTAGGGAATGGAAGAAATATAGAATGCAAAGGACCCAGGAGAATAAGGAGAACAGTCGTAGAGCCAGAAACGAATATGCACAGATAAGAAGGGAGGCCCAAAGACAATATGAAAATGACATAGCAGCGAAAGTCAAATCTGACCCGAAACTGTTATACAGCCACATCAGGAGGAAAACAACAGTCAAGGACCAGGTAATCAGGCTAAGGAAGGAAGGAGGAGAGACAAGAAATGACCGTGAAGTATGTGAGGAACTCAAAAGATTCAAAGAAGTGTTCACAGAAAGACGGAGGGGTGGGGCACACCACCAAGTGCTGGACACAGTACACACAACCGAGGAAGAAGTGAAGAGGCTTCTGAGTGAGCTAGATACCTCAAAGGAAATGGGGCCAGATAACATCTCCCCATGGGTCCTGAGAGAGGGAGCAGAGGCGCTATGTGTACCGCTAACGACAATATTCAATACATCTATCGATGTATTGAATACTGTCTTCCATGCCTGAGGCATGGAAGATGGCAAATGTAGTCCCAATCTTTAAAAAAGGAGACAGACATGAAGCACTAAACTACAGACCAGTGTCACTGACATGTATAGTATGCAAAGTCATGGAGAAGATTATCAGAAGTGGTGGAACACCTAGAAAGGAATGATCTCATCAACAGCAGCCAACATGGTTTTAGGGATGGGAAATCCTGTGTCACAAACCTACTGGAGTTCTATGACATGGTGACAGCAGTAAGACAAGAGAGAGAGGGGTGGGTGGATTGCATTTTCTTGGACTGTAAGAAGGCGTTTGACACAGTTCCACACAAGAGATTAGTGCAAAAACTGGAGGACCAAGCAGGGATAACAGGGAAGGCACTACAATGGATCAGGGAATACTTGTCACGGTACGTGGCGAGGTGTCAGAGTGGGCACCTGTGACCAGCGGGGTCCCACATGGGTCAGTCCTAGGACCAGTGCTGTTTCTGGTATTTGTGAACGACATGACGGAAGGAATAGACTCCGAGGTGTCCCTGTTTGCAGATGACGTGAAGTTGATGAAGAATTCATTCGATCGAAGACCAGACAGAACTACAAAGGGATCTGGACAGGCTGCAGACCTGGTCCAGCAATTGGCTCCTGGAGTTCAATCCCACCAAGTGCAAAGTCATGAAGATTGGGGAAGGGCAGACGGAGTACAGTCTAGGGGGCCAGAGACTACAAACCTCACTCAAGGAAAAAGATCTTGGGGTGAGTATAACACCAGGCACATCTGAAGCGCACATCAACCAAATAACTGCTGCAGCATATGGGCGCCTAGCAAACCTCAGAACAGCATTCCGACATCTTAATAAGGAATCATTCAGGACCCTGTACACCGTGTACGTTAGGCCCATATTGGAGTATGCGGCACCAGTTTGGAACCCACACCTAGCCAAGCACGTAAAGAAACTAGAGAAAGTGCAAAGGTTTGCAACAAGACTAGTCCCAGAGCTAAGAGGTATGTCCTACGAGGAGAGGTTAAGGGAAATCAACCTGACGACACTGGAGGACAGGAGAGATAGGGGGGACATGATAACGACATACAAAATACTGAGAGGAATTGACAAGTTGGACAAAGACAGGATGTTCTAGAGATTGGACACAGTGACAAGGGGACACAGTTGGAAGTTGAAAACACAGATGAATCACAGGGATGTTAGGAAGTATTTCTTCAGCCACAGAGTAGTCAGGAAGTGGAATAGTTTGGAAAGCGAAGTAGTGGAGGCAGGATCCATACATAGCTTTAAGCAGAGGTATGATAAAGCTCACTGTACAGGGAGAGTGACCTAGTAGCGACAAGTGAAGAGGCGGGGCCAGGAGCTTGGACTCGACCCCTGCAACCTCAACTAGGTGAGTACACACACTCCCCGGCCTGACGACACTGGAGGACAGGAGGGATAGGGGAGACATGATAACGACATACAAAATACTGCGTGGAATAGACGGTGGACAGAGACAAGATGTTCCAGAGATGGTACACAGAAACATGGGGTCACTCTTGGAAGTTGAAGACTCAGATGAGCCACAGGGATGTTAGGAAGCATTTCTTCAGTCACAGAGTGGTCAGGAAGTGGAGCAGGCTGGCGAGCGAAGTAGTGGAGGCAGGAACCATACATAGAGCAGGGAGAGAGAGGACCTAGTAGCATTCAGTGAAGACGCGGGGCCAGGAGCTGAGTCTCGACCCCTGCAACTACAATTAGGTGAGGTGAGTACACAGGAAGTGGAATAGTCTGGGAAGTGATGTAGTGGAGGCAGGATCCATACATAGTTTTAAGATAAGGTATAATTAAGCTCATGGAGCGGGAAGAGCGAGAGAGTAACGGCCAGTGAAGAGGCGGGCCCAGGAGCTGTGACTCGACCCCTGCAACCACAACTAGGTGAATACATCTAGGCGAGTACTCACACACTGACATAGCTCGTATTAGTAAATTTACCCGCTCTTTAACATGTGATAACACATTACTTTCAAAATTGACCTTGGCAAGTGAGATGTAGCTTTTTTTGACCTTAACTTGGTCTCTTGACCTTAGGGAGTCTCTTGACCTTAACTGGTGAGGTGTATTATGTACTTGCACCTTAGCCCCGCCCCGCCCCGCCGCTACACTGGGTAAATCCTCGCATCTTCTACTTACACTTTGCGCCATTCCAACATTTGCAATTTTTTTTTTTTTTTTGATGAGTTCATTCAACCTCGTTGGTGTGTGCTTAGCCTCACGCCTGTGTACTCCCTCTCTCCCTCCCTTTCCCTCCCTCATTCTCCCTCCCTCCCTCCCTCTACACGCCTCACTTTCATATCCCTCCCTCTTCCTCACACTCCTCCCTCTCTTCTAACTTCCTTGCCTTCTTCTTTCTCTCCTCTCTCTCTTCCCCTCATACTCTTTTTCCTTCCATTTTTTTTATCTGTCTAATCTCTTTAAGGTATTCTGTTCTCTGTCTACTCTCCCCTTATATTTACTCCTCTCTTTCCTTTCGCCTCTCATTCGTTTTTCCTCTACACCTTCCACTCTCCTTCCCTCTCACTTACCTTTCTACACTCTCCTTTCTCCACCTTCCATTCTTCTCTCCCCACTTCCCATCCGCCCAAGGTCTCATTCTTCCCACCTCCTATCCTTCCCCACCTCCCTCTCTCCCCACTTCCCTCTCTTCCCACTTCCCTCTCTCCCCACTTCCCTCTCTCCCCACCACACCTTCCCACGAGCCACATTTCGTCCGGTCACTGAGTTTTAATCTTCTGATAAGGTGGTATGAGTGCCCCTGGCTGATGCTGGTTCCCCAGGTCTCGGTACTTCTTAACGCCGCTACTACCTCCGTTCTTTTTTGAGATGCAAGGGTAATTAAGCTCCTGGGACTCACGATAAGCTGAGGAGGAGGGTCATGGTGAGGGGGATGCGAGAGAGTTGTGCAGGGGGGGTATGGTAGTGTGAAGGGACGGAGGAGGGGGCTTTGTAGCAACGAAATGGGAGATGTGGTTGTGGTGGTTCTGGAGTTGGGTGTAGTGGTGGGAGAGGGGATTCTGGAAATGCGTGTGGTGGTGGGAGAGGGGATTCTGGAGATGGGTGTGGTGGTGGGAGGGGGGGTTCTGGAGATAGGTGTGGTGATGGGAGAGGGAATTCTGGAGATGGGTGTGGTGATGGGAGAGGGGATTCTGGAGATGGGTGTGGTGATGGGAGAGGGGATTCTGGAGATGGGTGTGGTGGTGGGAGGGGGGTTCTGGAGATGGGTGTGGTGGGAGAGGGGGTTCTGGAGATGGGTGTGGTGATGGGAGAGGGAATTCTGGAGATGGGTGTGGTGATGGGAGAGGGGATTCTGGAGATGGGTGTGGTGATGGGAGAGGGGATTCTGGAGATGGGTGTGGTGGTGGGAGAGGGGGTTCTGGAGATGGGTGTGGTGGTGAGAGAGGGGGTTCTGGAGATGGGTGTGGTGGTGGGGAGGGGGTTCTGGAGATGGGTGTGGTGGTGTGGAGGGGGTTCTGGAGATGGGTGTGGTGGTGTGGAGGGGGTTCTGGAGATGGGTGTGGTGGTGGGAGAGGGGAATCTGGAGATGGGTGTGGTGGTGGGGAGGGGATTCTGGAGATGGGTGTGGTGATGGGGAGGGGATTCTGGAGATGGGTGTGGTGGTGGGGAGGGGATTCTGGAGATGGGTGTGGTGGTGAGGAAGGGGTTCTGGAGATGGGTGTGGTGGTGGGGAGGGGATTCTGGAGATGGGTGTGGTGGTGGGAGAGGGGGTTCTGGAGATGGGTGTGGTGGTGGGAGAGGGGATTCTGGAGATGGGTGTGGTGATGGGAGACGGGGTTCTGGAGATGGGTGTGGTGGTGGGAAGGGGATTCTAGAGATGGGTGTGGTGGTGTGGAGGGGGTTCTGGAGATGGGTGTGGTGGTGGGGAGGGGGATCTGGAGATGGGTGTGGTGGTGGGGCGGGGGTTCTAGAGATGGGTGTGGTGGTTGGGAGGGGGTTCTGGAGATGGGTGTGGTGGTGGGAAGGGGATTCTAGAGATGGGTGTGGTGGTTGGGAGGGGGTTCTGGAGATGGGTGTGGTGGTGGGGAGGGGGTTCTGGAGATGGGTGTGGTGGTGGGGAGGGGGATCTGGAGATGGGTGTGGTGGTGGGGAAGGGGTTCTGGAGATGGGTGTGGTGGGGGTTGTGGAGATGGGTGTGGTGGTGGGGAAGGGGTTCTGGAGATGGGTGTGGTGGTGGGGAAGGGGTTCTGGAGATGGGTGTGGTGGTGGGGAAGGGGTTCTGGAGATGGGTGTGGTGGTGGGGAAGGGGTTCTGGAGATGGGTGTGGTGGTGGGGAAGGGGTTCTGGAGATGGGTGTGGTGGTGGGGAAGGGGTTCTGGAGATGGGTGTGGTGGTGGGGAAGGGGTTCTGGAGATGGGTGTGGTGGTGGGGAAGGGGTTCTGGAGATGGGTGTGGTGGTGAGGAAGGGGTTGTGGAGATGGGTGTGGTGGTGGGGAAGGGGTTCTGGAGATGGGTGTGGTGGTGGGGAAGGGGTTCTGGAGATGGGTGTGGTGGTGGGGAAGGGGTTCTGGAGATGGGTGTGGTGGTGGGGAAGGGGTTCTGGAGATGGGTGTGGTGGTGGGGAAGGGGTTCTGGAGATGGGTGTGGTGGTGGGGAAGGGGTTCTGGAGATGGGTGTGGTGGTGGGGAAGGGGTTCTGGAGATGGGTGTGGTGGTGGGGAAGGGGTTCTGGAGATGGGTGTGGTGGTGGGGAAGGGGTTCTGGAGATGGGTGTGGTGGTGGGGAAGGGGTTCTGGAGATGGGTGTGGTGGTGGGGAAGGGGTTCTGGAGATGGGTGTGGTGGTGAGGAAGGGGTTCTGGAGATGGGTGTGGTGGTGAGGAAGGGGTTCTGGAGATGGGTGTGGTGGTGGGGAAGGGGTTCTGGAGATGGGTGTGGTGGTGGGGAAGGGGTTCTGGAGATGGGTGTGGTGGTGGGGAAGGGGTTCTGGAGATGGGTGTGGTGGTGGGGAAGGGGTTGTGGAGATGGGTGTGGTGGTGGGGAAGGGGTTCTGGAGATGGGTGTGGTGGTGGGGAAGGGGTTCTGGAGATGGGTGTGGTGGTGGGGAAGGGGTTCTGGAGATGGGTGTGGTGGTGAGGAAGGGGTTCTGGAGATGGGTGTGGTGGTGGGGAAGGGGTTGTGGAGATGGGTGTGGTGGTGGGGAAGGGGTTGTGGAGATGGGTGTGGTGGTGGGGGAGGGGTTCTGGAGATGGGTGTGGTGGTGTGGAAGGGGTTCTGGAGATGGGTGTGGTGGTGGGGAAGGGGTTCTGGAGATGGGTGTGGTGGTGGGGAAGGGGTTCTGGAGATGGGTGTGGTGGTGGGGAAGGGGTTCTGGAGATGGGTGTGGTGGTGGGGAAGGGGTTCTGGAGATGGGTGTGGTGGGGGTTGTGGAGATGGGTGTGGTGGGGGTTGTGGAGATGGGTGTGGTGGGGGTTGTGGAGATGGGTGTGGTGGGGGTTGTGGAGATGGGTGTGGTGGTGGGGAAGGGGTTGTGGAGATGGGTGTGGTGGTGGGGAGGGGGTTCTGGAGATGGGTGTGGTGGTGGGGAAGGGGTTGTGGAGATGGGTGTGGTGGTGGGGAAGGGGTTGTGGAGATGGGTGTGGTGGGGGTTGTGGAGATGGGTGTGGTGGGGGTTGTGGAGATGGGTGTGGTGGGGGTTGTGGAGATGGGTGTGGTGGTGGGGAAGGGGTTGTGGAGATGGGTGTGGTGGTGGGGAAGGGGTTCTGGAGATGGGTGTGGTGGTGGGGAAGGGGTTCTGGAGATGGGTATGATGGGGGTTGTGGAGATGGGTGTGGTGATCGTAGTCACTTATATTTACCTTCGTGTCACGCTCTACCTGGATAATAATCATACAATAGAAAAGATCTTTACATTCTCAGTTTTTCTCGTTTTTTAATTTTGTGTGTGCTCTAGTTCTTGTCGCTTCTGTCAAGCAACGTCTCCATGTGTACTCTGTCGCTTCTGTCAAGCAACGTCTCCATGTGTACTCTGTATATGTATGCATGAATCTTGTGTGTCGTGATTCTGTCTCTCTTGATTCTTTGAAGAAAGACACGAAATTCGGCTTCAGTATGTTCTCGTACTCTCATTCCACTCAGCCCTGGAACTCTTCCGAGTTCAAAGTGTAGACTTTCTCGAGCCTGTGTGTTCGTTTGTGTTCGTTTTGTGTTCGTGATAATACTCTGATTATCCTCCAGTGTATTGTGTGAAGTGTCTAGAACGGTTCGATGTTATGTACCTGTTACTAACCTTAGGTACTATGTTACTAACCTTATCAGTCTTGTATCACTGGCAACTTTACACACTCCTTCAGGTTCCATACAGACCTTTCTACAATCTAAGAATTTACAATGTGTTATTACCTGTTTGTAGTTACATGAGCAGAGTTATGCTCATAGTGTCCCGTCTTCATTGTTTAAATGTAGAAACAAATGATAGTTTCCAGTAATAGTCACGCATACTGCATCCTCTCGTATCCTACACCAGCAGTCTACCCCACTACTTGTGCCATATTCTCTCGTGTAAATGTGTACTCGCAGAGTTGTATGCGGGAGTCTATTCACCAGACTCGGTCTTCTAAGCTGCCTTGACAGATTTCTACTGGACTCTGGCCATCCAGAGAGACGCAGCATAGTATTGTATCATTCTTTGCAGACGCTACTGGAATTTGCATGAGAGTAGCATCCATCTAGGACAAGCTGACATAAACCAGGTCCTCTCCAGTGGGCCCACAGAAAACCAGAGAAATTTGTTGCTTCACCATGGAAGAATGGAAAGTACATAAACTGCAACAGAATATAAAACACACGTTAAGCAGTCTTTGGGATGGAAGAGGAATGTAGAGGACTAGGGAAGATCAGAAGAGTATTAGTGCAGATACAAGGAAAATGATAGGTTGGATAACTAGATCTTCACAGTTCATCAAATCTCTCCGATGATCACAGTATCAGCCCTGGGACAAGTTGTGTTGAAAAACTTTGCCTCTTTTGTAGCACCCTGGAGCTGTGTACTCTTGAGGAACCTTACATAAGTCATGAAGCACCCTGGGGTTGTGTATTCTGACGAACCTTACGTCGTGAAGCACCCTTTGTTTACATTCCTGAATGCTCTCTGTCCAACTTTTTTGTTTTACTCCGTATCACTGTAGTTTCACACGCCAGTGCCACCTGCATAGTGCATACATTGTTAATGCCACCCACCATAACATAGTGTCGCCCATGACGTGTACACAGAACCACATGCAACACGTACACAGTGCCAACCACAACACGTACATAGTCAGGGGCGTTCAAGCACGTACACGTACTAAGTTGGCAGAGCTGATAAATGTAGTGGAGGGTACTGAGGACTGTGTGAGAGAATATAGATGGTGAGGATACCAGCTGCTGCTGCTTACAAATGGTCCTCTTCATCTGCCGCCCGCCCTCCCGCCGCCCTTCCGCCCGCCCGCCCGTCACCCGCCCGCCTACACTACCAAACACCGTACACATCAGCTGTTGGGCTTACCAAGAGAAAACTGGCTCTTTCTGTCTCTGATAAAATTGAAAGTTTAGCAGTGTCTCCCCTTGGAGATCGGGACGAGTTTTATTGATACCCTGTAATTATAAAAAAGTAAATACTGTATACATTGTGTGTGTGTGTGTGTGTGTGTGTATATGTATATATATATATATATATATATATATATATATATATATATATATATATATATATATATATATATATATATATATATATATATGCAAAACAACCACTCTGAAAGAATAGAGAAATTCCAAGCGCTTTCGTGACTACTCACATTATCAAGGAACTATTTTGAAATCACCTGTTTACTGTGATCTTATTGCATATATATATATATATATATATATATATATATATATATATATATAAAAATATATATATATATATATATATATATATATATATATATATATATTATAATTTATTTTCACGTCTGTAATAAATTTTTTTGCATTATATTTTGCATCACAAAGAACGGGAAAATAGTTGTATTGTTAATATCAAGGAATTAAGAGACCCCTGCCCCGAAAATAAGAGAAATTTTGAGAAAATATGTACATATATGGCATTTTAATGGTATTTGACCTGTGGTATATCACACAGGTGTGGGGAGGGTAGAATGTTTGACAGATAATCAGGAGAAGGATTATTCAAATTTCTGATCTCGCGAATTGTTAGTAAATAGAATAGTCGAGGAAAGTAAAGCTTTCAGTACTACAAGGCACTGTCCTGGCACCGTCACTGCTGCTGGTAACCATAGCACTGTAAGGCACTGTCCTGGCACCGTCACTGCTGCTGGTAACCATAGCACTGTAAGGCACTGTCCTGGCACCGTCACTGCTGCTGGTAACCATAGCACTGTAAGGCACTGTCCTGGCACCGTCACTGCTGCTGGTAACCATAGCACTGTAAGGCACTGTCCTGGCACCGTCACTGCTGCTGGTAACCATAGCACTATAAGGCACTGTCCTGGCACCATCACTGCTGCTGGTAACCATAGCACTATAAGGCACTGTCCTGGCACCGTCACTGCTGCTGGTAACCATAGCACTATAAGGCACTGTCCTGGCACCGTCACTGCTGCTGGTAACCATAGCACTATAAGGCACTGTCCTGGCACCGTCACTGCTGCTGGTAACCATAGCACTATAAGGCACTGTCCTGGCACCGTCACTGCTGCTGGTAATCATAATACTACAAGGCACTGCCTTGGCACTGTCACTGCTGGTCATCATAGTACAAGGCACTGTCCTGGCACCGTCACTGCTGCTCATCATCATGGTACTACAAAGCACTGTCTTGGCACCCTCGTGTAATCAGTCCCTCAGCCTGAAGTCGGAGGGACTGATTACCTCGATCTCCTGATCTTCACTATTCTTTGTATTGGACTGATGAAGGCACTGTGTGGAGAAACGTTTCCACAATAAAGACAAGGGTTCCACATGTCTTATTAATGATGGTGTGTTCACTCACAGGCTGAGTAACTGCCTGGTAAACTCGCTCCTCCAGACGAAAATCTACAACTTATGTTGGTAGAATTACCAATATTATGTTAGGTAAAACGACACAAGTGCAACTAATACGACATTTTTATTGTGGCAACGTTTCACTCTCCAGGAGCTTTTGTCTGGCCGTTATAAGTATTACAGACACACAGAGGGTACCTGAAGATACCTGAAGTTGATGATCAAGGCACATGTGGAGCCGAACTCTTCTCCAGGCTGAGGGACTGACCACCTCACATACTATTTCTCCAAGGTTGATGGACTGATTACATCTTCATTTCACAACTGCACCTGCTGCCTTTGTATTTGACTGAAGAAGCCCACTGTGTAAGCGAAACGTTTCATCAGTAATTTTACCCAACTGTTGCACACGTGTCTTTATCATCAGAGAAGGACCTGTCTAGTTTAATAATAATAATAATAATAATAATAATAATAATAATAATAATAATAATAATAATAATAATAATATTATTATTATCTTTATTTCTTGAAATACATGTACAATTTATACAGGCCTAACTGACATCAATAACATACTACTATATAGAAAGCCCCTTGTTATGCAGAATATTTCGGGCAAATTGTCAGTTTTATCCCAGAATTCTACCCACACCAGTCGACTTATCACCCAGGTACTGATTGTACCGATGGGTGAACATGGACAGCAGGTGTGTTATGGAAACACATTTGGGACAGTGTTCCTCCGTTAACAGCACCTTTCAAGGCAGGTGAAATTGCCGACCTAGAAAATGTACAGAGAACTTTCACGGCGCGCATAACGGAGATAAAACACCTCAATTATTGGGAGCGCTTGAGGTTCCTAAACCTGTATTCCCTGGAACGCAGGAGGGAGAGATACATGATTATATACACCTGGAAAATCCTAGAGGGACTAGTACCGAACTTGCACACGAAAATCACTCACTACGAAAGCAAAAGACTTGGCAGACGATGCACCATCCCCCCAGTGAAAAGCAGGGGTGTCACTAGCACGTTAAGAGACCATACAATAAGTGTCAGGGGCCCGAGACTGTTCAACTGCCTCCCAGCACACATAAGGGGGATTACCAACAGACCCCTGGCAGTCTTCAAGCTGGCACTGGACAAGCACCTAAAGTCAGTTCCTGATCAGCCGGGCTGTGGCTCGTACGTTGGTTTGCGTGCAGCCAGCAGCAACAGCCTGGTTGATCAGGCTCTGATCCACCAGGAGGCCTGGTCACAGACCGGGCCGCGGGGGCGTTGACCCCCGGAACTCTCTCCAGGTAAACTCCAGGTTAATATTCCAAGTTGCATGATTGTTCTCAGGCCAGCGTGGTACAGAGCACTGGTCTGCCAGCTTTAGCACTGGCTCGCCATGGCTTCCAATCACACCTGTGCCGTCAGAAGAATTCCATTCCTTGCCTGGCCACACTCGGATGTGTTTATTCTTCCTGGCGGTCCGTATTTTTCAGACCCTAGACGTAATATAAACGTATTTGTATTTCGTGTAGCTTGTGCGTCGCAGTGTCTGGGGGTGGAGGCGGCGGCAGCGGTTCACAGCTGATACATCGAAATTTTTGCTTGAAAGTCACTTGACTGGAGGAGGAAAGTGCAGCCTGACGTCACTTCACTGAAGGAGGAGTGTCATGCATCACCCTGTGTCATGCATCACCCTGTGTCATGCATCATTCTGTGTCGTGCATCACTCTGCGTTATGCACAACATTAATAAATGAAGTTAGCGTGGCGCTTTGTGTATATTTGATTGTTACTCACTGTGGATAGTGTGGTTGCTATTTGTTATGGGCAGAGAGATTGTTACGTGTAGGTTGTATGTATTTGTTACTTGTTGTTTACCTGGAGAGAGTTCCTGTGGCTAGTGTTCTTGTAGATAGTTTGTGTTTGTTGCTTGCCGTGGGTAACGCATTGTCCTGGGTCTTTGCTTTGTTGCGGGGAGGTTGTGGGAGGCTGGGTAAGACACTAGCTGAGAGACAAGATTCGTGGCGCCTGCTGGTTCCCCCTCCCTTCTCCCTCTCTGAACATGCATTTTGTAGAAGGATATGAAATAAATGTTCATTTCAGAGAGAGAGAGATAAAGTCAGTTGATCAAATGAAAATGCTGGCCCACAGATGGCCCCAACTTCATCCTGTTCCCTACTTGTATGTCTCATAACAATAAAAATGCTTTCAAATGAGCTGGTGTAGGTAACAGCTCTTAGTTTGCCAATAAAGTTAGGAATCCTTAACCTGTAAATAGCTTGTCAATAAAGCTAGGAATCCTTAACCTTGTCAAACCCTGTGTTAAAAAAAAAAAAAGAGAGGGAGGGAGGATCTTTAAAAAGTCGTCAGGTATAATACATGAATTTCTAGGCAGCTTTGACAAGGTTCGGAGTGGTTTTAGGAGGAGAATTATTGAGTGCCTCAGGGATCAAGCCTTGGCCCAGCGCTCTTTTACAGTTTGCATAAATCGTCTCGAAATGGCACTAAACATTTAAAATCAGAGTTCGCGGTTGATAAATTTGATAAAAAAAAAAGTCTGTGGCAATACGGATAAGTTGTTGCAGTCTCCGTGTACCTTAATCCTTGATATACCTTTGATGGGTTTCGAGAGTTTTTTCCTGAAGAATGAGACTCTTGTTAAACACTTTGGAGTCAGTGGCTTCTTCAGTCCAATATAAAGAAAAACGCTGGAAAAAGGAGGAGTTTGAGGTAATCAGTCCCTCAGCCTGGACTCGATGTGTTCAGTCCATCAGTCTTGAAGAAAGGTCCAGGGACAGATAACATGGAGGTGGACTGTGAGAAGGTCCAGGGACAGATAACATGAAGGTGGACTGTGAGAAGGTCCAGGGACAGACAACATAGAGGTGGACTGTGAGAAGGTCCAGGGACAGATAACATGAAGGTGGACTGTGAGAAGGTCCAGGGACAGATAACATGAAGGTGGACTGTGAGAAGGTCCAGGGACAGATAACATGGAGGTGGACTGTGAGAAGGTCCAGGGACAGATAACATGAAGGTGGACTGTGAGAAGGTCCAGGGACAGATAACATGAAGGTGGACTGTGAGAAGGTCCAGGGACAGATAACATGGAGGTGGACTGTGAGAAGGTCCAGGGACAGACAACATAGAGGTGGACTGTGAGAAGGTCCAGGGACAGATAACATGGAGGTGGACTGTGAGAAGGTCCAGGGACAGACAACATAGTGGACTGTGAGAAGGTCCAGGGACAGATAACATGAAGGTGGACTGTGAGAAGGTCCAGGGACAGACAACATGAAGGTGGACTGTGAGAAGGTCCAGGGACAGATAACATGAAGGTGGACTGTGAGAAGGTCCAGGGACAGATAACATGAAGGTGGACTGTGAGAAGGTCCAGGGACAGATAACATGGAGGTGGACTGTGAGAAGGTCCAGGGACAGATATAACATGAAGGTGGACTGTGAGAAGGTCCAGGGACAGATAACATGGAGGTGGACTGTGAGAAGGTCCAGGGACAGACAACATAGAGGTGGACTGTGAGAAGGTCCAGGGACAGATAACATGGAGGTGGACTGTGAGAAGGTCCAGGGACAGACAACATAGTGGACTGTGAGAAGGTCCAGGGACAGATAACATGAAGGTGGACTGTGAGAAGGTCCAGGGACAGATAACATGAAGGTGGACTGTGAGAAGGTCCAGGGACAGACAACATAGAGGTTATTGCAGTCTCCGTGTACCTTAATCCTTGATATACCTTTGATAGGTTTCGAGAGTTTTTTCCTGAAGAATGAGACTCTTGTTTAACACTTTGGAGTCAGTGGCTTCTTCAGTCCAATATAAAGAAAAACGCTAGAAAAAGGAGGAGTTTGAGGTAATCAGTCCCTCAGCCTGGCCTCGATGTGTTCAGTCCATCAGTCTTGAAGAAAGGTCCAGGAACAGATAACATGAAGGTGGACTGTGAGAAGGTCCAGGGACAGATAACATGAAGGTGGACTGTGAGAAGGTCCAGGGACAGATAACATGGAGGTGGACTGTGAGAAGGTCCAGGGACAGATAACATGAAGGTGGACTGTGAGAAGGTCCAGGGACAGATAACATGGAG